>NC_056735.1:885148122-885375701 GCF_019279795.1 Protopterus annectens
TGTGTGTGTGTGTGTGTGTGTGTGTGTGTGTGTGTGTGTGTGTGTGTGTGTGTGTGTGCGCACCAAATGAGTAAGTGAAGTGGATCATCTTGAATACCTTTCAGCTATAAACCAGGATATAAAACAAGGAAAAGTTTAAAATCCATAGACAATTTAGAATACTGATGCAGCTGGCATGTTTGGTAAACAGGAAGGCATGATCTTCATTAGAAACTGGTGTAGACACAAGTAAATCATGCAAACGCATGCAGGCAATGATCAGAGATCTACCTTAAACAAGGGCCTTGGAACTGTAAGACAGAAATCTTAACATTATGCCAATATGTTGCTCACACAATAAATGAATAGGGCATGAACAGGCAATAGTGCTTGAGAATAAGTTAAAGTGGGAGGGCTGTGAAGACAACAATATAAAAAAATCTTTGAATGGAGTATTCTGAATTAATGAAAAAAATCTGATAAGCATATTTCATACTTATGTACAGTTACTGTAAGCACTGTCACTGTATCTATACTCATTACAATCACAGCAACTTGCTTTGTTGTCTTAGCTAGTAGTAGTTCACCCATTTAAGGGCTATATAGAGCTTTGGAGAGGTGTTGATGGATTAAATTTGCAATTCTCATCTGTCTAAGCAGTTCAGTGTGTGCATGTGTGTGTGAAAATGCCCCCATTGTAATAACCTGGTGGCTAGAGGTACTCAAGAGTCTAAAGTCCCTAGCCACAGGTTTTTTGTGCTAAGTGGTTGAGAGCTATAGTGAGAAGTGAGAAATTAATTCACTAAATGATAGCCATTAAGCTTCAGTCTTCCTGTTTTTCAGGAAGCTGTTGATTTGGCATAGTGATATGCTGTTCTGACTGCAGTGCATAAAGTCCTGGGTTCAAAACTTGCCAGTGAAATGCATGGTGGTAACACAACAATTTATTCTATCAACTTTACAAAATTATACAAGCAATGTTTAAAATGTGTCCCACTCCCTGGTAAGTCCCTAGCCACCACCACTTGTGAGCTTTGTCCAGTTTTTTGTGCTAAGAGTTTAGAGCTATGGTGACAAGTAAGAACTGAATATGTATTCCCCATTATTGGCTTTGTTTGTCCAGGTTTTTTCTGCTAAGAGGTTGAGAGCTATGGTGAGAAGTGAGAAATGAATTCACTAAATGATAGCCATTAAGTTTCAGTCTTCCTATTTTTTAGCAAGCTGCTGATTTGGCATAGTGGTATGTTGTTCCAACTGTAGTGCATAGGGTCCTGGGTTCAAAACATCCCAGTGAAATGCATGGTAGTAACACAACATTTTATACTAGCAACTTTACAAAATTATACAAGCAATGTTTAAAATGTGCCCCTGGTTTTTGACCTTTTATCTCCCCCCCCAAAAAATGAACATGAAAGTAAGTGT
Source organism: Protopterus annectens (assembly GCF_019279795.1). Lineage (NCBI taxonomy): Eukaryota > Metazoa > Chordata > Ceratodontiformes > Protopteridae > Protopterus > Protopterus annectens. Next base: position 885,149,524 of record NC_056735.1, read on the forward strand.
GAGATGCTATGCAAGATGCCTATGGCTTACACTACTGTCAATCTATTTATAGTGTGGGTGCAGAAGTAGACTTTTATGATGGAAATGTTCTGAATTGGGCAGTTTTGTCATTATTGCTTCATGTATTTTGTTTCATTGCCCACAGTATAGCCTACTGGAGAAATGTTCACGCAATCAATTTAAAATGCACTCTGTCTAACAAGTGTGTTGTATTGTACAAGGAATATAATTTAATGAAGTCAAGAAGGTGTATCAAAGAAAATAACACATGTATGTTTCTTGTTTTGTGTGCAAGGGGCCAATGATTTGAAAACAGCCCAACGGTAATCTTTATCCATTATGCATTTTCTTTGGATGTGGTGTGGGCTTCAATGCTGTTTCAATGAATGTGAGTTTCAAGGGCAGAGAAGTTTTAATGCCAAGCCTATTTTCATTGTGTGACAGTATTGCTTTGTTTACCAGATGTCTATTAGGGTTTCTGCATTATTGTGATGTAAAATGTAAAAATAAAATCAAAATAATCATTGTAGAAGTAAAGCAGTATGCATACATTAGTGTTTATGGTAAATGGGGCGAAATAGCCAAGTAATGGGACACTGGAATGGCTGCAGGGGGACTCTGGTGCCATATTTTGGTTGTCTATTTTCAGTTTGCATTTGAAAGTTGGCATCCCACAATTCCTTTGCAGTGGGTGGGGTTACATAATTGTGTATGCAAATTAGATGTTAATAAACGTACAGATTTTAGTCTATTTTTCATGGGCCTTGTCCAGATTTTTGATGTTTTCAGGTTGAGAGGTATGTGTGGCCATGTTTGTCAAGCCATTTCAAAGGTACAAATAATTGAAAACACATGAAAATAGTAAGCTGTGTGATACATATGTACAAATGTTTCAGGGGCAGGGCCTTTGAATGCATGTTTAACATTTCAATTGTGTTTTATCAACAAAATGGTTTGTGTGCCTGTTCTTTAGTCTGTGGGAGGAGCAAAGAGAAGTTACTGTTATGTTACAAACTAGAATGGACTATTCTTTTTTGGGGGGGCACAGTTGAGTTACTGCTATGGCACATACAATAATTTGTTGCCCTTGCTGCTACTCTCCTTGTTTTTCATCCTGCCTGTTGTTAGTATTTTAGATATATAGTATGTATTATATTTTTCCAGTGGGTACTACTGACTGCCTACTTTAACTGTTTTATCTGGTAACAGTTACTTTATAGTTATCTGATAGTTATGTGCATTATCATTCTCTTGTGTTTCAGGACCGAAAATTTCATTGAGGTGTAGACCCCACTTCAATGGGGCAGAAAACATGATCATAGTAGATGCTCTCCATCAACGTTACTTTTCTTCTTAGAAGGAGTCACCCAATATACCAGAGAGGCTGAGAATATGGCAGCAGATCATTGCTAACATAAATGCCATGGACGACCATGGCCATACCTATGAACAGGTGCACCACAGGGCCAGTGACAAGCTCACATCTGCATGAAGGCATGCAGCTGCTGTTGCCCAAGACCAGAGGGTAAATGGGGGTGGGCCTGCTCCAGAACCACCTCTCACCTCCAGTGAGGACTTCCTGGAGAATCTTCTGCAACAGGACCACTCACAGCAGAGTGGCCCACAATATGTAATTGATGTGGGTGCACCTTCTACTCAGGCCCAGGAAGATCTTCCAGGTAGGCTTTGTTATATGACCAGATCAATACTGTTGTATAGTAAAACAAATGAAATAAAAGTATCTTCTGTGTCACATCTGTTTTTTTTTGGAGAAGGGATTGAATATTAGTACAATGATAAGCTCAGTTTGGAGTTGGCAGCTACTTTCTTGTTGAAGTAAAAGATCATACTGATTGAGAGGAGTTTATGTAGTACCTCCTGTCTTATTGTTAAATGTGATGATGTTGGCCTTACCTCTTGCTTAACTTATTTCAGGACTATTAGGAATCCAGCAACATAGGCCTCCTGCAGATGGTAAGCTAAATCAAGTTATTTCAGTACTGCAGATCAATTTCTATAAATATAATGTGCCATTTTAGGCCTATCGTGTATATTGCTGTACTGTCTGTAATAGTGGTAGCACTGTTAGTTGTTTAGCATATATTGCACCATAATAGTGCAGGTATTAATGTATGCCTGTGTTTCTCCCTCTTTATCATGGGTGATCATGATAGTGGGAGTGTTGGCCCTGTGCCACCTGATATCAATGGCTCACCAGACACTGATGATGATGATGGTGGTGAAACTGAGGTACAGTCAGGGCATGCAGAGGCTGAATCTGACACAGAGGTTGAAATCCAACCACTGTCTTCATTTTTCCCAGACACAGCCAGTAGGCCTATGCCTACGCAATCCACAAAGCCCACAGATATACGACAGATGGAGGCTGATGACACTGAGCAGGGAAGTGTGGCTACTGTGGCTTTAGTGCCTGTTGAGTCTGGCTGTAGCCAATGTGTTGGTGAGTTGTCAAGCAGTAGGGGTTGATAGGGATGCTCAGAGGGAGCTGCTGTCCCTCTTCCACCTGCTGCAGGTGTCTCTTCCTGTGAACTCAACGTATGTTCAGAAAGGTATGCCAGATGAATGCTCATGGTTGTGGATGTGGCACAATCTGACATGAGTGACTGCTTCCACCATGTCACCGATTCCGTGGATCAGATGAATGACAAGTTGGTGTCTGTGATGAACCAAGGGGGTGTCTGCCATGGAACGAGCACTGTCTGTGATGGAACATCTGCTGGGAGGGGACTGGCATCCTCATGGACATAGGTCAGCCACAGCACCTGCTAATAGCCAAGGTGGCATTTTCCAATTACGCTACCATAGTGGCAGTACTTCCACTGGTCTATAAGTGAGTGTGTTGTCCACACCCAGATGTGGCAAGCCATGGGGTCGTGGTCCTGGGCATTCCCGGGAAGGGAATACATCCAGCAGACATTGGTCACACTCAGGTAGCAGCACTCCATCTGACCTTGTGCATGAAGATGCCAGTGCAATTCCTGGCATAGCCAGTTTTTGTGCTCAGGGGCAATGGTCATGAATTGCTACCTCTACCATGCACTGCTCACATCTGTTTAACATACTAAGATGTAGAGCTAGCACTGATCTTGGCTGTGTTCATGCAGATTTTCACTCTCCACTTTCAAATGGAGGACCTCTATAGACACACACAGCCTGCCTGCTTCCCTTTCTCACTCACACACATTCACCAAACTTTTGTGTCAGCCTAGGACTCCTGTCCGACCACCCCCAGCACCCTGTGTAAGTGATGATAACTGTGCCATATCCCTGTTTTTTCTCTTTTGGATTCAGAGATACAAAAGCTTTGTGTCTGATGCACAGGGTGCCTAGCTACATTAGTGCCTAGTAAATCTGCATTTGTGTTGTTGAACTAATAATTGTACCTGTCAGTTATATTCAGCTTGCCAAGTGATACAGTTGGTAGCATCATCATGACAATCCTTTCTAGTGGATTCTCTTGTAAAGGTTGTGAAGTCAGGACCTGCAATGTGTGCCATTACTTTATAAACTTTCTCTTTAATGTTTTCCAGTACATATGTATGGTGCACATCATAAGGCACACCATCACCAGGATTGTATGACAGCATTGTAGTCAAACTCATCAGAACAGTAGTACAGTATAATGCTCTCTTTTGCAGAAACCTCACCAGACACATGCAGCACCTGGACAGATCACAGGGCCTTCTCATCAAGAGAACACAAGGCCTACTAACCATGAGATGATGAATGTGGGTAGATTAAAAGACATATCACTGTCATCTGTCTGGTATCATGTTGCATTCTGTTATTCTAAGCCTATTAGTTTTGCTTTAAGCACTTGGGCTTCAGGCCAGTTGTCTTAATTTAAGAAGGTTTGTAGTCTACACTCTGGTAGGAGGAAAGAGTAGCCTCTACCCTTCTGAGCCAGAAATTGCTGGTTGAATGTTTACTGTGGCTGTTGTTCCAAGTATCTTTGTTATAGTTTAAGCACTTGGTCTCCAAACCAGTTATTTTACATTAGAAAGGTTTGTGGTGTAGACTCTTTTGGCAGGGGAGGATAGCCTACACCCTTCTAAGCTGGTAATTGCTGGTTGAAGACTTATTGTGTATGTTATTCTGAAACTGTCTTAGTTCTGGTTTAAGCACTTGGGTTCCAGACCACTTATTTCACACAAGGAAGGTTTGTTGTCTACAATCTTGTTGGAGTATTCTACTGAATTAATGCTTTATTTTAACTGTCTGTTCTTCTGCTGTGATTGTGATTTTCTGCACTTTAGAGTTCCAGTACTTCTACATTGTATACCATAAGCTCAATTCAGGCTTCCTAAATTTAGACAGTTTGTTATTACTGAAGCACTAAAACCAGCACTCTTACATTAAGAAGACACACCTGCACCCTTGTGGCAGAACTGTGCAGCTAAGAAAAGATTGCTAGAAGAAGGCGCACTGTTGGCCTTTCCCTTTGTTTACGTGTTTAAAATAGTTTAACTTCATTTGTATTCCAGCTTTGTGTTGTGGGGTGTTTGTATTCAGTTTGCCGTAGCTGCTCAGAGCTTGTACTGCTGCCCATTGAGCAAATCAGTTGTGCATTGTGAAACATTGACACATATTTGTAACCCTAGCGCTTCATAGAATAGACACATTTTGTTAGTCTTACACCAAAAACTGGTCAATCTAGCCCACTCCCTACTAGTTAATACAGTATACACCTTCCATAATGGATGGACAGTTCTCACCATTTCACAGCCTGATTTACATGGGCATCCTGAGGCAACAGAGCTATTGCCTCATTTATAGTGACAACCAGTTACCACTAAAACAAACTAATACAATATTCGAGAGCTGTATCTATACTATGAATTTGGAATCAGTTCTCTCACATAACAAACCAGATATCAAACATGTTGTCAGCACACACAATTCACCTCTTGCATATAAGCTTACAACATATGAACCCACATGTATGGAGGTACTCGCTAGAAACCTAACTAAAGATCAGAGACCTCCCAAGCACAAACTTACTGCACACAATGCAGACCCAGTTGAATCCACTACACTTAATAACAGACACACCAATGTCTCAACCAATAAGCCCCTGAGACAAAACTCCTTAAAACCAAATGTCTTTCTATAAGCAAATCCAGAGTGATCACACAGATGGCCCCCTCACCAGGCTGGACAAAGAGAAGGTCATGGTCAGCTGCCTGTCAGGTGCCAGGGTCCGTCAGATCACACATGCACTCAAGTCTCAACAACAAGTACTGTTATGACTCTGTCATATTCCATGTTACAGTGAATGACTGGAGACTTACCTCACTGTACTATGGGAAGGTGCTTGCCTCCCCCGTAGTGGCCTTTTTTGGCAATGTCAGAACAACTAAAGTCCCAATGTAAAATAATCCACTACAGACAAACTGAAAGTTATGCTGCTTAATGCAAGGAGTGTAAATCAGAAACTACACTCACTGAAAGAATTCCTTACCTTGGAAGATGTCCATGTCTGTGCAGTCACACAGACAAAGTTCAAGGCCATAGAGAGCACCATGGCCATGCATGGGTACAATGTCTTCCACACATTCACACATCAAAATGAGCATGAAAGAACCAAAGGCAGAAGTGTATACATCTTCATTAAAGAGAAATACACCACAAGACTGGTCAAAGAGTACAACTCCATAGCACTACTCCAAGTCCAACTAATTGTATGTAAAACCCCCTTCCATATTATTGTTAGCTACAGATCATCCACCAGGAACCACGAGTACCACTCTGCCTACTTGGACCTAAGTGAATCACTCACTAGACAGCCAAACACCTTGGTCATCTGTGATTTCAACTATTTTTCCATCAATTTGGAGTCGTATATGTGCACAAACCCACTCACCCTATGATTTCTGGACTTTGTTAATATACATGCTGTGTAGCAGATAGTCTGCACTCCCACAAGGGGCTTGAATGTCCTAGATTTAGTACTGACCAACATAGCATGGTTTTCTGCAGTTCCCCCTATGTGTTGTCCCCCCCAGTCAGGTCAGATCACAATTCAGTCTCATTCACATTTACAGTTATACCTGACACCCCCTCAAGAGCAGAAAGGATGAAACATTTATTGAAAGCAAACTATACAATCCTAACCAATGCTGTAAAGAGATGCAAACCTCCTACCATTGTAAACAATGACTACTATACACAAATGACCTGTATAAACAGCTATACAAATGTAAAGAGTAGGCTGAACATGAACAGATCAAAACAAGTTCCACACAGAAATCAAGCCACCCTGGTGGGCATCAAGCATATATCAGTTATACAAGTGGAAGAAAGTAATGTCTAAGAACAAGAGGAACTGACTCAGCAGAAGAAGGACACCTTCCACAGTTTGAACAAGGGAATTAGTTATCTCAAAAAGTCCTCTAAAGCCACATACAAACCTGAAGTAGCATCCCTAGCTAAAGCTAATCAGGAGGCATTATTTAGCTTTGTCAGAAATTTAAAAGTGAAGGCTTAGCTTTGTGCTGAACTAGTAGTGAGCAGTACCACTCATACTAATGTTGAGGACATTGCCAACCTACTACCAGACAGTTTGGAGCAAACTTCATAGGTGTTTACTAAACTAATGACCACAAGGGCCTTTTTAAGCCTAGCCATGCATCCTAAATCTCTGACAACTTCTGACACTCTTGATAAGTGTAAGCATAGGACTGCAAGATGAACGATATTCAGGTTAACTGTTTGCATTAAAGACATAGGTGCCAAACCAGGGATAAATTTCCGGTTTCCCATCCAGTTGTCCAGATTGCACTTGAATTGGGTTAGGGAGGAACTCTGCTTCACATGGATGGGGAGCATGTTCCATAAATGGGGTAGTCTCTGGGAAACATACATATCTCTCTAGCAGGTCCTATTTTATATCACAGGCATGATTTAAGTCTTTAGAATGGGTAATTCTGGTACTGTTTGTTTTGTGGATATGCAGGAGGTCCATCAGATTTGGTTCTGACAATGCCCTGTACACCAAGCATAGATCTCCCCTCAAAAGCTTGTAGGAAACAGAATACAGGGATAGGGCCTTGAGGTGGTCTGCATAGCAGATATTACTTACACCCTGTATTCTTTTAGTGAGGTACCTCTGTGGACATTCCAGTTGTTGGATATGCCTGGTTAGGTACATACCAAAAGAGGCATTGTACTCAATGATAGGTCTGATGAATGCTGAATACAGTGGAACAATGACTTCCCTGGACTTAGATGCCATACCTTTGTTTATAAGTTGTGCAACATAGAATGATTTCCTCACTACTGTAGACACATGATGATCAAAGGCTAGATTACTATCTATGTGTGTCCCTAAGTCCCTGACTACAGGGTGAACTCTAAGGGGTGTGTTGTCAATATGTCTACTTGCCTACATAGAGGCAATCTCTGCTTGACTTGCAAAGTCATGTCTGACCCAGCTCTGTTAGAAATGCTACATCTAAAGAAATCCCAATCCCTTCCCACCATATGCTCAAGAAACTTCAACCTCATTACCACAATTAACAGAGCATGCTGGAGGGACAGGTTCATAACCCAGAGACTGCCCATGCTATGGAACAGACTTCCCATACATGTCAAGCAGAGCACCTCGCTGACCGTCTTCAAGAGAAATCTTGATGAGTTGATGGGCAACAGAAAATCCATCCCGGGGATAACACCAGTGGCTCTACTTGACAGAGGCACTAGGAACTTAGGTCGGGTGGCACTATGCCAGGGTAATCCTATGGCTAGGCTTGTAAAGACTCCAGAACCATTAGCCTAGTACACACCTATGAACCTATGAACCTATGATAGTTACCAGGGATGGAAGACTTTCCAAAGGATATTTTTATGCATTTATTGGCATTTAGTTTTAGTCCATGGTTCTAACACCAGTTGTTTATCTGTGTCAGCCCCTCCTGGAGAACATTTGTGTCAGTATAATATTCAATGACAGCTCCTAATTTGCAATCATCTGCAAATTTATTCAGCCCAGAGACCACTGACATTGGACTTGACTTCTGAGAAGTAAATGCCAAAAAGGAGCAGTCCAATGACTGATCCCACTTGTAACTGGCCTCTTTGTAGATGTGGAATCCCCAGTTCTAACTTCCTGGGTCCTGTCTGTGAGCCATTTGTGGCTATCCACTGGGTGACATATGGGTTTGTACCTAACCTCTTGAGTTTGTCAATGATGCTCAAGTGGAATATTGTGTCAAATGCTTTGACCAGGTCATGGTAGGCAGTGTGAACAATTTTGCCCTCACCCATTGCTTTGGTGACCTTTTCAAAGAAGTCCACCAGCTTGAGTAGGCATGATCTGCTCTTGACAAAACCAAACTGGGTTGGGTCCAGTGTCTGGAGCGTTACTATATCTCTATTGATCATTTCCATGATAATTCTTTCCATGGTTTTACATATAAGACTAGTGAGGCTTATGGGTCTGTAGTTTCCAGGGTCTGCAGATGGCCTACCTTTGTACAGAAGGATGACTGTTGCCTTTCTCATTCATGAGTCATGAAGCCTGTTTGCAGGCTACAGTTAAATAGTTATTCCAGAGGCCCTTATAGGTCATGTTTTATGCTATTTAGAAGGCATCCTGGGATATTATCTGGGCCCCTTCATGCAGTGTTCTTGGTCTCAGTGAGAGCATTAAGGACTTATTCCCTAGTGATAGTAGGGGGAGTTATATTTGATTATATTTCCTGAGGGAACGTTGAGGGGGGGGAGAGAGAAGTAAAGTTGGAGCTGAATATTTCAGCCAGGAGGTTTGCTATATCTTCTGGCTCAGTATAGGTGGCTCCATTTACAAAGAACTCTGCGCACAATTGTGTATTGACTTTGAGGTTGCAGACATAGCAACTTCACCCCCCCCGTTACTACCAGACATACCCCAAAGCATATCTGTCACCAGTCCTCTACCTAGTAACCTCCTATGAACATATTGTGACATCTGCCTGGGATCCAGGCCACAGTCTGATCCTGGCCTTGTGAGATGGTTGTATATGCAATAATTTGATATAGCTGATTACATCTACATTGTCTTTTGAGCATATGGTGATAATAGTGTCCTGCATGCTGGTGTAAAAGAATCTCTGTAATGTCAAGTAACATCTGTCACACACACACACACACACACTTGTCTACAATGAGAAGAGAATGCCTAAGTACACAGAATAAAGAACATAATACTATACACAAGCTTCAAGGCACAAGTCTGACTTTTATATGTCTGCATGTCAATTTATAGTGGATGACATCATCAGTCCATGTGGGAGACAAAAGATTGGGAGGGCTGCATGAAATAGATGTGTAGGCTTCTGCAAGTATGAAAAGACTGGCAAGCCATGGCATTGTAGAAGTAACTGTATGATAGCACATCTACTCTGCTGAGTAGAGACACATATACACACCAAGTTGACTGCAGTGAAAATAGAAACCCTACCTATCTAGGTACACAGACTATAGAACACAGTACTCTACACAAGCGCCATGGTACATGTCTGACTTTTACATATCTGCAGGTGAGCTTATGGTAGATCATCAGCAGGCCATATGGGGGACAACAGGTTGTAAGGTCTGCATAGGCACATAGATTAATAGGTTCATATGAGGCAAATAGCCTAACTGTAGAGTGTGTCCTAGGTGTGCAGACTCTTGCTGTGTAAAAACATAAATACCCTTATTGAGCATAGTTGGATGCTTGAGTTTAGCAGAACAAGATTGTCAGCACCACCAACTGGCCTTGTCCATGAGGGAGCACACAATATATATTACATTTTGTAGTGTGGTTGATATATGTGTGTAAAAAATACTGAGCCCCCACAGTTGTATTGCATGGGGGGTGGACAACACATGTATATATTGTGAATATATAATGTATACTGAGAATGTGCCCTGAAAAACTGATCATATGTACAGAAGATTAGCTGAATCTGGACTGTCACCTCCAGAGAGAGGTGATAACAATGTAATTGTGTTATACATTTGCACCAAATCAAGTGTGTCAAATAGAAATGTTTGTGACATGGAGAGGTATGTATGGGATGATTTATCAGGTGCCCTTTTATTGTTTGGAGAGATAGAGAGAGAGAGGAATGTTGGGGGAGGGATATAGGTGTGTCTGGGGCAGGTACATAAGTTGGCAAGGTTGGGGAGCAATTGCTGACAGGACATATTACAAGACACATTGACAGTGAAGAACACAAGAGGTGGGTGAACACCAGTGGTTGGGGTAAGGGTGTGGACCTCACAAACCTATGGACAACAACCTGGGTGACAATGAGAACTGAGTTCAAACCCACTGGACTGACATCACTGTCACCTCACTGTGCCGATGGCTGCAGTGCCTGATGTCTGCATCTCCTTGTGTTATACAGTACAATGATGGAGAGCAATGTCTCCATCTGGCATAGGTGTGCACCCACAGTGTGGTGCACAATCCTACTCACCATCCCAGGCAGTATTTCTCAGGTTATAAAATCACCCCTCTTCCACTGCTCATGGAGGGAACCACAGGCCTGTCCTCTGGAGCAGAAGTACCTGTGTTGCCAGGTAGTGCAGGGGCAGAGCAAGGGGTGCTACCAGGTTGTGGCTGAAATGTGCTGGGTCTTGGTGCAATAACAAGTGGAGGGGGGGGGGCTGGTGGATCCCATGGGCTAGGCCTACCCCGCTTTGCTGTGGGGAAAGAATAAATAAAAACATCCCAGCAAAATAAAACAGAAAATAAAGGTTGGGGTGAGGGATTGCACAAGCTGTCTTATTTGCTTGTTTAAGCTGAGGAGGGTGGTCTTCCAGTTCTGGACTCTCACTTTTGCATTTGTAGACAGCAGCTTCTTTTGCTTACTGTATAACCTAGTAATGACAGATGTGCATCTGTTCAGGACAAGATAACAGTGTCCCACAGGCTGCTGTAAAAGGCTCACTGTAATGTCCAGCAACAACACACACACACGCACACACACGCACACACACACACACACACACACACACACACACACACACACACACACACACACACACACACACACACACACACTTCACTGCAGTGAGAATAAAGCCCCTAACTATCTAAGAACACACACTACAGAACAGAGGAATTAATGCATGTGCTATGGCTCAAGTCTGACTTGGAGTGTGTTAGACAACACAGACAACACTTTATAGATGATGAAACAAAAAACGCCCAAAAAACACCAGGCACCTCCGCAGATACAAAATGCAAGTCCACAAATACAAAGAAAACTGCTGAGGCTAGGCTCCAGGATTTCAAAAACGATGGCACATCACTTGCTAAATACACACAAACACACACACACACACACACACACACACACACACACACACACACACACACACACACACACACACACACACACAAACACTTGATTGCAGTGAGAATAGAACCCCTAACTATCTAAGTACACAGTCTGCAGAACACAGTATTTATTTATTTATTTATTTATTTTCATTTTGTTTACCGGGAAGGTCCGACTGGACGAGGTCCATTTACAGCGGAGGCCCGGGGAGAAAAGCTCCAGTTACATTAGTACAACACATTACAGAAATAAACATATAGTACAATAGGTAGGAAGTAGTTTCTATTAAACTAGAAATTTCTAGACAGGATTCAAAAAAGTGATTAAAACAGTAGACAATTGCAATCAAAAAATATTTACATATTTACATTTGGTTTGCAAAGAGCAACAGTCAAATTTTAAAAGGTTTCCTATTGTTTTTGCCAAGGTTACCTCACCGCTTGTTTTTGTGAACTTTTTGGCACCCGCCAGCCAGGATACTATTGTGGCACTTCCTCCCATCTTTGTGGTTTGTTTTGTTGCTCAAAACCTTTCCTCAAATTTTAAAAGGTACATCTTTTCCCTGGAAGCATCTTTATTAGGGCATTAAAGGATAGATAGGAGATGATTGTAGAGGAAGACATATTATGGACTATGTAATACATGGACATAGCCAAGAACTAGTAAGATGGGCCTTAAGGGAGTTTTTGAATAGAGTGATGTTAGCTGCAGAAGTCACAGATGGGGGGAAATTATTCCAGTTTTTAGCTATAGTGTGTGAAAAGAGAGATTTGCCGGCTGTATTATTTGCTGAGGTGATAGTGAGGACTGATTTGTTGGCTGAGTGGAGTGGACGACTTGGAGTGTGGCTGGTCAGTAGATGTGTTAGAGCAGGAATTTTGTCAGGTTGTTTTAGGATGTTGTAGGCTGTAACAAGTTGGTGATATAGTAGCAACTGTGGCAGTTCGAGCCATTGAAGTTGTCTGAGAGGTGTGCAGCGATGGGTTCTAAATGTGGAGTTTTTGGCAAACTTGGCAATTCTGTTATAACAGGACTCAAGTTTGTCTAGGTCATATTTCCTAATGTGAGTAAGAATTGGGGCAGCATACAGTAGTGTAGATAGGAGATGGGTTTGAGCTAGGGTGATTTTAGCATGATTAGTAAGAAAGTTCTTTTGCCTGTATAAGGAGCCCATTTTTTTGTGCACTTTATTTATTGTTTGTGAGATATGGATGTTAAAGTGGAGGTTGTTGTCTATTTCGATGCCAAGGAGCTTGGTGTGGAGAGAGGGAGAGATGATAGTACCATTATCAGAGGAGATGGAGAAGGAGGCTGGAGTTGTTTTTGATTTGTTTGGGGTAAAAAGTAGTAGTTTGGTTTTGTTAGGGTTTAAGATAAGTTGAATGTTAGTGATACATCTTTCTACCAAGGTGAAGGACTCTTGGGTGAGATGCTGTAGGGAGGTCAGGGATGGTGCTGAACATATAAGGGTGGAATCATCTGCGTATTGGATTAGTGAGGCATGCATGGTAGATGTGTGTAGGTTATTGGTAAAAATTGAGAAGAGAAGAGGTCCTAGTATAGAGCCTTGGGGTACACCAATGGGGGTTGGGAGTAGAGGTGATAAAGCTCCTTGCCACCGGACAGCTTGTTGTCGTTCTGATAGGTAACTTTTAAACCAAGCAATAGTGTTTGGGGTGAAGGCTAGGGAGGTGAGGGTGTCTATTAGTATGGAGTGAGAGACCATGTCAAATGCTTTGGAGAGGTTGAGGAATATGGTTGATACATATCTGTTGTTATTCCTGTGTTGGTTAACTAGGTCTGTGAAGGAGAGAAGAGTGGTGGTAGTACTATGGTGTGGGCGGAAGCCATGTTGTGTGGGTGAGAGGAGATTGTTTAAGTTTAGGAAGTGCATGACTTGAGAGTGTATACATTTTTCCAGTATTTTAGATAAAGGTGACAGAATAGCGATGGGTCGGTAGTTTGAGAAATCATAGGAGGTTCCCCCCTTATGAAGGGGAATGATATAGGAGACCTTCCACAGATGAGGGATATATGACTCCTGTATAGAGAGGTTGATAAGGATTGAGACTGGGTAGGCTATGGAGTTGGCTGCCATTTTTAGGAAATGTGCTGGTAGCCCATCTGCTGCAAGGGTAGTGAGTTTTAGTTTTGAGAGATGTTTCTTAATTGTAGAGGTTGGGATAGGTGATAAGGTAAGAGGAGCTGAGTTGTTAGGTGCTGTAGGTATGGGTTTGTAGCTATTTTTGGCTAATTGAGTGGATAGTGAGTTAATGGATTCGGTAAAATGTTGGTTGAATTTTGAGGCTATTTCAGTAGCTGTATCTGTGGTTGTTGAGGTGGGAGAGGGTGTGGTGTTTTTTCCTGGTTTTAGTAGGGAGTTAATTGCATGCCAGAACTTTTGTGGGTTGTTGGAGTATTTGTTTTGGATATTTATGTAGCCTGGTTTCTAAGATGTTGATATTTTTGTTTATGAAGACTAGTGTTGTCTTTCTTCCAGGCTTTTCATGCCTTGTCTCTAGATTTTAATAGGGCTCTAGTGGGGTTAGTAAGCCAAGGAGCTGAGTGGACTTTAGCTCTAATAGTTCTCATGGGTGCTATTTGGTCAAGGGCCTTGATGAAAGTATTATTAAAACAGTCCACTGCAAGGTCCAAGTTCAGGGTAAGTAGAGGTTTCCAGTTGCAATTTTCTAATACAGTGTTGAGATCTAGAGGGTTAACATTGTGTTCATTTCTGATTTGTTTAAAGACAGTAGGTTTGGGTATGTTAGCATGTCTACATAGGAGGAATGTTAGGAGATGGTCACTAAGGCTGTCTGGTAGACAGCCTGTGTAATAGTTTTGTTCTGGGTAGTTCACTAATGTCCAATCTAATAAGGATTTTTTTTTGGATTTCTTATCTACTCTAGTGGGTTCTAGAATAAGTTGGGAGAAACCATACAGGTTGATGTGGCTAGTGGGGATTTTAGAGTTGCAGGCTAGCCAATCAGTGTTTAGGTCTCCTAGCAGAATAGTCTCTTGAGGGAGGTTGTCTTTTGTCCATTGTAGAATTTCTTCAATTTTATTAGTGTTGTTGCCTGGAGGGATATATGTGCAGAGAATATTGATACATTTCTTAGTGTTTAGTTGTAGCCTAATTCCTACTTAATGCACATGCCACAACACAAGTCTAATCTAAAAAGGACTGCTGGTGAACATACTGTAGATGACATCAGCAGGCCATGTGGGAGACAAGAAATTGGGAGGCTGGCATGAAATGGATGTGTAGGCTTCTGCAAGTCTCAAGAAACTGGCAAGCCATGCCATTGGAGAAGTAACTGTGGGATACCCACTCTGCTGTTCTGTGTAGACACACGCATACACACACACAACCAGTCAACTGGAAGGAAAATAGAACCCTTTACCTATCTAATGACACATACTATAGTACTTATCGCACACTCCATGGCACAAGTCTGATTTTGATAGGACTGCAAGTGGGCATATAGTAGATGACATCAGCAGGCCAAGTGGGAGACAAGAGTTTGGGAGGCCTGCATATGCAAATTGCTTTATAGTGTCATCTGAGGCTAGTAGCCTAATAGCAGCAGGCTGTTTGGAAGCTTAGCTGTGTAGCTACACAAGTACCCTTATTGAGCATACATGGCTGTTTGAGTTCTGCAGAACAAGGCTGTGAGTACCACCAAGTGACCCTGTCCATGAGTGAGCACACAACATTATATATAACACTTTGTATTATGGTCGATATATGTGTGGAAAATGTAATGAGACACTAGGGTTGTAGTGCTTGTTTGGAATAGTTTGGGGGATGGATGCATCGTAAATATATGACATAGAGTTATAGTATGCCCTTAGTTTGCAATGTTTCCATACGTAGTTTTATGTTATACAAAGGAAATGGACAATAAATACCAATAAAAAATATCATATATACAATTTCATAGTGCAACAAGTATTGGATTTGAGAGATGGCTAACAAAGTGTACACACATGTGAGATAGTTCTGTTTGTGCATAGGAAAGCAATGTGTAAATGCCAGCCACATTGCTAATGTTTCACAGAGCTACTATACCCCATTACTATATGTACTCCAGGCTGACTTTTTGCAATGGCCAAGATTTCTTACACTATATTTTCAGTGCTGTAGCTAGCTCTTAAAGTACCCTATGTTGTCACCTGATCTGCTACCATCTCAACTTTAAATTGAAGTCCAAAAAGGTGTTTTTTTATTTAAATTCAAGTAAACCATTTGCTATAAATGCTAGAAGTGGCTTGCTACAGTGAAATACCACACAAGGAGCTTGGAGCACCAGCCCTCACTGAAAATGCATTATCTGTATTCATTTATGAATTCTAGTAATGCACTGGACCACAATGTGTTAATACACTTTGGTAAATGCCAGTACTGAAGATCTTGCCCCTTAGCATTTTGTGTTTGGTGCATCTACCTACTTTTCCCCACCCCAGCTGTGCCACTAGTATTTTCAAGTATTTCACTTTTTACATGCATGTGCCTATAGAATCATAGATTGTTACTAGGCTAACAACCCAAGGGGCCTTTCTAAGCCTAGCCAAGTTTTCCTGAAAGAATAACGATGTCCTGTACCCACATTGTACTTTGAGGGCCAGGCATTTATAAGCTGCCTGTGTCCATAATGGACATGGGTGCCAGGGGTGGTGCAAATTTCTTACTAACCATCCACTGTTCTAGGTTGCACTTAAACTGGGTAATAGACAAACTCAGTTTCATATGGATGGGGAGCCTGTTCCATAGGAGGGGCAAACTCTGGGACACATATCTGTCTCTCCAGCATGTTCTGTTTAAATCACAGGCCAAATTCAGGTCCTTAGACCTTGTATTTCTGGTACTATTTGACTTACAAATATGCAGGAGATTTATAAGTGTGGAGTTTGTGGTGGCCTTGTAAGTCAGGTATAGATCATCCCTCAGAAATCTATAGGAGACTGAATAGAGGGAAAGGGTATAAGGCAGGTTTGCTATGCCTTGCACTCTTTTTGTAAGAAACCACTGAGGTCACTCTATTTGCTGCATATGCCTGGTCTTGTACATACCAAACGAAGCATTGTATTCTATAACTGGTCTGATAAAGTACAGTGGCATAATAACTTCTTTGGATCTAGATTCCATGCCCTTACTTATAAGCTGCATAGCATAAAAGGAATTCCTCACTACTTTACCCCCATAGTGTTCGAAGGTAAGGCTACTGTGTACATGCTTACCCAGATCCCTGACCACTAGGTTGACTCTTAGAGCATATTATCAACATGGTAATTATCCTGGATGGCTGACTTCCCAAATGGTACAATTATGCATTTCTTAGCATTGAGTTTAAGACCATGGCTTTGGCAACAATTGTTAATCAGAGATAGGCCTTCTTGAAGAATGGTAGTGTCTGCAGGAGAATTGATTAAATCCCTAAACTTGCAGTCATCTACAGTCAACCATAAACCTTCAGCATTTGCTTCCATTTCAGAGAACTAGATGACAAAAAGGATTGGGCCCAGCATCAAGCCCCAGGGGACTCCACTAGTGACTGGTTTCTTGGTGGAGGTAGCCTCATCTATTTTGACCTCTTTGACATTCTTAGCAGTTTACTCCCATGCTATAACTGAGCACCTATCTGTGAATCAAGAACAGAATTATGGTTTGGTATTCCCACTGCAAACAAGTGCCCGACCTACAAGAAACTCCACCAAGAAAGAAGAATTACTCAGGGAGATGATTGAACTGTATCCCAAAATAATCAAGGAGGGTCCTTTTCTTATGGCAACAGGCAAACTAAGAATTAATCCATTATGTTAGACACTAATTACGCCCTTCCATGATGGGTTTCATGTTTGAGCAGAATCCCAAGCAGTACAGCCATCAGAGTAGATAACACCAGATCTGTGAGAAGACTCACTACTGGGGAACACCTAGAAAAAAAAGCTCAATACCACGGCCATGAAGAAGACACAGTTGACCAGGAAAAAGAGCATCAAAGATCCAAAGCTCCTCATCAACAAGGCAGGCAACAGCAGACAGTCCAATCACATAAAACTACTCCAAAGGAGAATCAAACTAGACCTCAAACAAGGTGAGCACTCAGAATTCCTAGTAGCACAGAAAACCCATTTCCACCCCTAAAGATGGTGAAGGTAGCTGTGGTTGCTCCTTACTTCCAAGATCTGGGAATAGAAGAACTAATCAATCTAACTAAGAGCACAGCAATTTCAATGTAGAATCCCCAAATGATAAAAATACTCTCAGAAGTAAGTAGTTCTTTCAGTCTTCACATTTCCTACCCACCACTGCAAGGGCATGGAAGAAGAAAGGACCTGTGGAGAAATATATACCAACTTTTTAGAAGAACCCTCCATAGCTCTGAACAAAAAATTCTTTCAATCTACAAATCCAAAACCAAAATAGGACAAAACCTTTACAGCTACTCCCTAGCGCAATCATGGAATAAACTACACCTTGATATCCATAACATTAATCACCAACATCAATTCAAAATCGCTACTAAAACCTGTTTGAACAATACATGGATCTGTCAATGTAACCACCCACCTTAAAAGACCTTCCCCTACTATCCTCTTCTCACTCTCACCCTAGCCCCCTTCTCTTTCTCCAATCCCTCCGTCTTCAATGACACATTGTCTTAGGCTTATCTAAATCAGGTTTTATACTACACCTGGACAGCTGCTATTTATCTAATCAATGTTTGATCTTGAGAACTATATTGATGCTATGTAATTACCACCTAACATGGTTGTATGGACTGAAAGATGTTGTTAGAATGTAATTTCTCACTGTTGATTCAATTGTTACCCATTATTATCTTTTTACATTTCTTGAATTGATATTTGTAGTTAGTATCATTATTATTGTATAGGTCATACTCAACTGTGGATCTTTTCTCCCTGGGCCTCCTTTGAAAAAGGGCTTTTGCTCAGTCAGATTAACCCGGTCAACAAATGTGAAATAAATAAAATAAAATAAAATAAATAAAAAGAAGTGGAAAAGAGGACGATCATTCAAGGAGACAAAGAAGACTAATTTTTCCAGCTTGGGTACAAAACCAGAACACTTATGAGAATTTACAGCTGCTAGATATGATTAAACTTTAATGAACTCCTATACCACCAGAAGAAAAAATACTGAACATGAAGATCAAGTCTACCACCAAAGAAGAACATCCATGTGGGAAAGGAGAGCACGTATTTGAGAAGGGACTATTTGAAAAGCATGAGCTGATCCACAGTTCTGCCTTTCACTGAAACCAAGGGCAGAACTAAGCTTGTCCACAAACATTCTGGTTGCCTGGTGTGAGCCTGCTATGGTGGTACAATGGCCTGCTCCTTCAACACAGAGAACTGCATCCACATGAGCTCAGCTGCAGTCTTTCTCATAGCTTCAAGACTTTCTCCAGGATGACACTTTCTTCTGCTTGGATATGGGAGACAAACTTTGCCAGTATCAAAAGGAAGTCAGAAATTACCCTACAAGGAGTAAGCATCCTTGAAAATCCTGTGAAAATTTTCCTAGAGCTGCCTAATAGTAAAAACAAATCCAAGTCCTGATGGCAAGCAATGAAAGTTAAGAGAAACATTAGTTGCAGCTTTGATCCGTATAATGTGCCGTGGAATCAGATAGAGCATAAGAACGTCTTGCCAATTTGAGGAACTATAACAGCAAATACCACTCTTTTAAACTGTTTCCACAGCAGAAAGGAGAAAGTAATGTGATCCCTTAAAAGGCAAAAGGGACTTGTTTCTGGAATGCCACTGGGGACTTACTGCTATACTGGAGACAAGGCTATCCCTTTTCTAGTTGATAGCTTGGAGGCATCCCTGAGAGGCTGATGATATCTTATTATATGGAATGAGAACTGCTTTGATTTTCAAGCTGGAGGCCGTAGATTCCAGAAAAAAAGTTGGCCCCACAAAGAGAAGAAGCTGCATGCCTCATTGCCACAAAAATCAGCAACATAGCAGATTGCTTATTGGGTCTATGGAGGTGAGGCTACAGCAGCATACAGTCAGAATGGGACAGCTGGGAGCTCACCCCATGGGCCAAAGAAATCAAGATGATGGAAAGTGAGATAAAGTGAATGCAACTTGTACTTAGGTACAGTCCAATAAAAGGGTGGAAGGGCAGCAGAAGAGGAGACTATTCCAGATTCAGCAGAACTCCTGAGCCTGGCACCAGGGCATCTGAGTATGAAAAATGCCAGTCCCTGCTCATAAGTGACCTCAGCTGACCCACAGTACAAGGTGCTCTGGAACACCAAGAAAGAGGGAACATGAAGAACAGCAAAGGTAGCCTGGACATTCTAGATCCCATGCAAGCCTGTGCTGATAATCCTAGGCAGTACTGGTCCTCTGAAAAAGGAAAAAAAAATACAAAGTGCATGGAAAGATTCCTGTCTGGAGGACTCAGCTCCTGACTGGGAGACCAAATGGTTGCGGGTGGTGAAAAACATGGAGGATTCTTTAGGGATCTTCTCGGGATCTTAGGAATGGAAACCCTCCATCACCATATCCATATGGGAATATTTACAGAATTCCATCTCTCCAGTCCTCAGCCACAATGGCTGGCACCCATATAAGCTCTATAGTCCAAGAAACCTTAAAAAGCTACCATTACCGGGCAAGGACAATCCTACCAGAGACTCAGAAGGAATTATCATGGAATCAAGAATGACACCCTCCACCCATTAGCCTCCAGACTATTCAGAGATGCACCAACATACAACCTTAGCCAATTCTGCCCTCTCCTCCAAACCTCTCAAACTTGGCTTCACTTCATAGACCTTTGCTTTTTCAATCCTTGGTCCCAAACTATGGGAATATCTTTCTTCTTTACTTAAAAATCATTCCTTTTACCCAATTTTCCTATAAGATATAAAAACATATTTCAAGATTCAAGCAAAATGCAATTGCTCTCTCCCTGGTCATATAACTTAACTTCTTTGTAACCTTCTTCCATCTACATGCCTTGCTCAGACTCTACTTTTGAGTGAGATCTTTTCAGCATGCCAACTCTGATTTCAACTCTTTATATAACACATTTTTGTCAGTCAGTCTGTATGTAATGTCATTTATTTATTGAATTTATACCCTCAAGCCAACTATGATATTCACTCTGTATATAACGTAATGCATCTATTGTGATTACCCCAGAAACTGAAATATGTCTAGTGAGATCAGTGCTCTAACCCAGTTAATGAATTCAAAATAAAAATAAATTAAAATAAAGACTGAAGCCAGCATAAGAAAGGGATATCTCATTGGAATAACCTCAATCTGTTAATCCTAGATGCTGACTCTTCTACTGGGAATAACAGGATTGCTACCTCTGAAGATCTGTCAAACTTGGAACATAAAGAGAACTGGCACTAGACTCACAAGGATATTCATGAAGTGGAGAGGTTGATGCAAACAGGGAATGGTCGACCTTTTCTTCAAGGTGCCCATCTCTTCCTTTTCACATAAAAGACAGAACATTGACAGTGAGGGAGTGGACTCCACAGTAAGAAAAGAGTATTCCTATTACTAAGGAAAGCATTGAGCTATGACCAGGATGTCCTCATTCAAATACGATGACACCAACTGCTTATTTTGAGCAGAGCCACATTAGACCCTGCCACCATAACCATAAAATCTAGTTCATCCAAAAGACAACTGGCAAGTGTAATCACAAATCATAACTATCAGCAGGGTCAAGGAAAGACCGTCCATGATCCCAGACTTAGAAATGATATAACCTACATTTAGAACTGATATGAACAGGTGAGAATGGAAACTGACTACATGAAGTTGTGGGTTTTGATCACCGTTGTGGCATAAAGATGGGGCTTTTTGATAAATCTGTCCAACTGACAGGGTACTCTCAGCTGGCTAGAGATAAAGGGTTGAGAGACTCTGGGAATGCTGTCATGAGACAAATCAGATATCAGACTTATGCTGTTTAAAAATATATATTCCCCCATTCTGCCAGGGACCAATTCAAGGCATCACTCCTCCTTGGGGCTTGTGGAGATAGTCAAGGGCACCTCAGTCCACCTACTATGACATCCACATGAATTGAGTCCATGCAATGGATGCTTGGGCAACCAAGTCACAATGCAGCAAAAGAACAACCAGTAGTAAGAGCCATGCTATACTTTATGCACCACATTGCTCCAGTGAAGGAGTTGTTATCTCCTGATGAAACAAACGAACCCAGAAATCCAATGCCAGATATTTGTCTGTCTCACACATTGGAGGCCTACATGTCTGACTCCATCAAAGGAGCTAACGTGGCAAAGATCCATGAGGCCTCCAGTTGCTCCAAAACCAGAATCACAACACTGTGTATCAGAGCACACTATTTTGCTAGTAGGAGGTCAGATTAACAAGGACATAGAGGTAGCCATGCTCACATCAAGAACAGTATACAAGGAGAGGAAGTCTGTAATGGGACTGGCACTTGCACTGCATTTTTTTTCTCTTAAGGAAAAAATCTCACACACCTCAGTGGTAGCTATCAGAAATAATCAGAAACTTGACTTAAATCTCCTTCCTGGGCCACAGAATCTGGTGGAGACTCAGCAGGCCAGTTCTCTTCAGGTAACAAAATCCTTCCCAACTGGTCTGAAGTGTAGCCTTAGTGTTACTCGCCCGGTCAGGATAAAACAGATGAACAGTTGTGAGTTCGGTTCAAGCAGCTTTATTATATGCAAACACATCAGGATTAAGGCTTAGTAATTTAAACTTAAATAAACATAAACAGACTGACTACTGCACTCATACATGTTAACACTCTGGCTGTTCTTTCAAAATGCCAATCTCAACCTAAATCCAAACAAAACAATCAATAGCATAGGATGCTATTTCCCACTAGGGCAAAATATTACACCCCTAGAAAATTTCCTGAGCTGGGCTACTCTATCTCTACCCCAGGAAACAATCATTCTCGGTGACTTTAACATCATCTGGCTATCCTGTAATAACAGTCTCCCAACCATTCACCTTAATCTCCATGGGTTCACTCAACTCATTCAATCCCCTACCCAAATCAACAAAAACCCTAACAGTCATACCTTACTGAACTGGATCCTAGTCAACAAAGCCCCTTACTCTTACCTAGCAGACTGCTTACCTGACAGTCTTAGTGACCACCCCCCCACATTCCTAATTTGGCACCACACAAACAGTCTGAAGCTTATTATCCACAAACAAATACAGAACAAGTCCAACTTCAACCCCAACTCCTTCATCTCCTCCCTGCAAAAAATTAACTGGTCACCACTAAAATACCTCAACCTAGATGAGGCTGTCCACTTCTTCAACAGTACCTTCCTCTCCATCCTAAACACACATGCTCCTGTAAGAAATGCCAAAGTCATATCCAGGCATGCCCCATGGTTACAAAAGACCACCAGAACCCTAATGAAATCCAGAGATAAGGCCTGGGAGCACTGGTGACTAACAAAAAATAACTCAGATAGGCCATCATTCTTTGAACTGCGCAATAAAGCCAAAAAGAATATAAAACTAGACAAATCCCTCTACTACAGATCCACCCTAAACTCTACCAACCACAACCCTAAGCAATTCTGGTCCACTATTAACACTATCCTCCACCCAGGAAAGGTTGATCCCCCCCCCCCCCAGCTGTCCATTCTCCCCTCCTCCACCAGTATTGCTGAATCCTTCAACAAACACTTCACTGAAACCATAACATCTCTAAACAAACAACACTTCCCTGCAACAGCCCCCAGCTCCTAACCCTAAACCTCCCACTCCTCTTTTCTTCTTCACCTCAGTACCTACTTCCAACATAAAAAGACTATTGTCAAAACTTAAACCCACCAAACTCGCAGCTGAAAACCTCCCCTCAGAATACTTGAAAATTGCAGCTGATACACTAGCCTACCCAATTCTAATCAACCGTTCCATAACAGAAGGCTATGTTCCCTCGATATGGAACATATCCCACATCATTCCCCTCCACAAAGGCACCCCCTCCACCGACCTCTCCAATTACCGCCTCATTGCTAGCCTCTCCCCTCTCTCCAAAATACTTGAAAAATGTATCAACACCCAGGTCTCCAACTACCTCCTAGCTAATAATCTCCTCTCCAAAACCCAACATGGTTTCAGGCCATATCACAGCACTACCTCCACTCTGCTCTCATTCACCAACACTATACTTCATCATAAAAACAATGGCCTCTTCTCTACTGCCATATTTCTAGATCTCTCAAAGCCCTTTGACATGGTATCTCATGAGCTACTACTCTCTACTCTCCCCAACCTCTCCTTCTCACAATCAGCCTGCAACTAGTTCCACAGCTATCTCATGGATGCCAGGAATCAGTAATCTGGAATGATAACATACCACCTCACTCCTAGTTGCTCTTGGAGTTCCCAAGGGTCTATCCTTGGCCCTCTGCTATTCTCACTTTTTACTAACAACCTACATACTGCCACCACACAAGCATCTCTTATACAGTATGCAGATGACTCTACTCTCATCTGCTCTGCCCCCACTCTACCAGAACTACAACAAATCACACAGGAATCATTCTCTTCTGTAGAAAGATGGCTATGCAATGCTCAGCTCCTACTCAACCCAAGTAAGACAAAACCTCTCCTGTTCCAACCTTCCAAAGCCACCCAAAACACCCCCCACTTCAACATTCTTGCCAAAGGCAATACCATCATCTTTCCATCAGAACACACAAAATTACTCAGTGTGGAAATAGACAACAAATTTAGATTTGACACCCACATATCTTTCACAATAATAAAAGTTCACAAGAAACTTGGTGCATTATATCAAAGCCGCCAATCCCTAAGCAAGGTGGCTAGAATCTCCATAGCCAATTCCCAGCTAATCTTCACCCTGCTCTATGCATCCCCCATACTTACCAACCTTAAACTGACAGACCTACACAAGCTGGATGCTTGTTACAACAAAATTGCTAAATTTGCCACTGGAACCTCCTACCGCAGTCATCATTGTATCTCCCTTAAAGAACTAAACTGGCTAGAACTCCCACAACTCCTTCACTTTAATCAACTCACCCTCTTTCATAAACTTATTAACCACGCCCTTAACATCCCTTCCCTTTAAACTCTTCTCCAACCTTATCACCCCATTAGGCCCCTAAGATCAAGCAACAAAAATCAACTCACTGTTATCAAACCCAAAAACTCAGCAAGAGAAGCCATATTTTCATATACCATATCTAAACTTTGGAACAATCTTCCACCCTCTATAACTACTCTACCTTCCAGCAGCCTTTTCAAGACTGCACTCAAATTTCACTTAAATTTGCACTGGCTTTGTCCTTGTTCTAATCCAGACTAACACCCCCCCCCCTTGCCCCCCCCACCTAGACTCTTAACCCAACTATACTACTGCCACTGCTAAACACAGTCAGAAATAGCTAGATGTCTTTACATACTTTAACATCTTGTCTGACAACTTTGTTACTAATATTATAAACGACAAGAAACTATCTTAACTTGCAACATTTACTGTATATACCGTTGATAATCAATATCTTGTTATTGTATTAAAGTCAACAACCTGTAATGTTGTTTACTATTGCAGCAACTTTGTATCTCTATTTATCAAGTACATGATGTAGAGCTTTTCTCCCCAGGCATCTGCTGAAAAAGGACCTGTGTCCAGTCGGAATTTCACGGTAAACAAATGTAAATAAATAAATGGTATTGCTGCCTGCATGTGCTCACTATTTATATGCATGTGCTTACACTTGTAAATGCTTCTTAAAGTTACAACACACTCTGTTCTACATCCTCCCTTTGAGAAATAAGTCATACACTAAAATGACAGCCCTCATTGATATGCAATTGTACAGAAATGATCCTTTGACATGCAGTTATACAGAAATAATTCTTTGACATGCAATCATACAAAGTAAACAAAAATAAAATAATCATGTCCAGGTTGCTGTGTATTTTACATTAGGTCTAGAAATATGACCTGAACAGGGACTATCTTTAAGGAATGTTTGACTTTAGGGACATCTAGGATATCATCAGGAATGGGAATGGGTACTGAGACATGTTCTTCAACAGGACCAGCGTCTGGGTTACTCTGAGATCTAGAGTTTGTATCACAGGTATGATGCTGTGATATCGATTCAGACACCAGAAGAAGATGCCTGTGGTTTTTCCTGTATTCTATACCCTCTGATTCCACTAAGTAGGATCTCAAAATGGGACATATGCCTCTCACTGGACCAATTTGATCAAAGCTTTTTGCCGTTTGCATCCACACTGTCTCTCCTTTCAATGGATGAAGAAATCTGCCTGTTTTATCATAGTTGGACTTCTGAAAGGAATGTGTCTTAAATAGTTGGGCTTTGATTGCTCTGTTTTTTTAGCATTAGGCACCAACAAACTAGAACTGATAGTCAAGGTTGTTCTGGTTTGCCTAGATAAAAGTCTCTGAGCAGGTGAGTCAAGTAGGTTGTCATGGGGTATATTTCTGAGATTAAGTAAATTCAAGAAGATATCAGTATTCACACACTTTGACCTCTCTGTTAATTGCTTTGCACTCTGTACTGCACGTTCAGCCAGGCCGTTTGACTGTGGGTATTCTGGACTGCTAGTAATATGGACAAAGTCCCACTCTTTTGCAAACTTCTGAAATAATTGACCTGTAAGCTGCGTACCCTTGTCAGAAATAACTTCTTGTGGGCTAGCATGGACCAAGAAATAATGTTTCAACTTAGTAATAACAGTACTGAGAATTGAGTTAGGTAGCAAATCGATCTCAAACCAGTTTAAATAACAGTCTACCAACACTAAGTAATGCTGATTTTGCCACTCAAATATGTCAGTGGCTACTGTTGACCAAGGTAGTTCGGGAATCTGGCTTAGCTGAAGTGACTCTTTTTGCAAATGTGATTTACTACTGTTGCATACTGAACAAGATGAAAACATTTTATCAATGCCTTTTGACAGAGAAGGCCAAAATACTAGTCCTCTCTCCCTTCTTTTGGTAGCTTCAGAACCTGGGTGGCCACAATGCAAAATCTAAATGTATTCATGTTGTAAGGAAGTAGGAACAATAACTTTAGGACCTTTGAAAATTATACTATGTTCCCTCAGCATCTCATCTCTGTAAGGAAAATGAGGTTGCACTTCTGGCGGTACACAAGATTGCTTTTATGGCCATCCAACATTGAGGAAGTGGTTGAGCTTCTGCAAAATTACATCAGTCTTTGTATGATCTCTTAGCTCATCAAGTCTCATGGTAGGAAAATGATGCACTTCCATGATATCAACGTCAACATTCTCTGCATCAAGCTGTTCTGTGGTATTTCTGGGAGATCTGGATAAGGTATCAGCCAGATAAAGAAGTTTGCCTTTTGTATAGACTATTTTGAAGCTGTATTTTTGTAATCTGAGCACCATTCTTTGTAGTATTGCTGGAACTGTATGCATAGGTTTCTTTAAAATAGTGACCAGAGGTTGATGATTAGTCTTGATCTGGATAGCTCTGCCATAAATATAATCATGGAACTTCCAACATGCGGACACAATTGCCAAAAGTTCCTTCTCAATTTGAGCATACTGCATTTCAGTTTTAGTAAGAGTTCTAGACGCCTAGGCAACTGGTCTGGTCTCTTGAAAAATAACTGCACCAAGACCAAACTTTGAAGTATCACAGGAACGAATTACTGGTTGGTGGACATTATAGTATCTCAATGTAGGTGGATTGGCAATTTGCTGTTTGAAGTTATTAAATGCTCTTTGGTGCTGTTCTAACCATGACTAGGCAATGTTTTTGCATGCCAGACCTCTTAAAAGAGATGATAACTCACTGAAGTCAGGTATAAACATGCCCAAATAGTTAACCATGCCAAAGAAATGCTATAGGGCTTGGACATTGCTTGGAGCTAGCATCTCAAGAATGCCTACTTGTTTGGAAGGGTCTGGTCATAAGCCTGTACTGGTAAATAAATGACCTACATAAGTAACTTTTGGTAGCCTGAATTTACATTTCAGAGGATTGAGCTTCAAGTTCACTTCACTCCCTCTGTCCAAAACTTTCCTGAGGTTTCTGTCATGCTCTGCTTCTCCATTACCTCCAACTAGTAAATCATCCACTATTATAACACACTGATAATCTGAAAACATTTGCTCCATTGCACACTGAAAGATTTCACCTGCAGAATTTATTCCAAAAGGTAGTCTGAGAAATCTGTATCTACCAAATGGTATACTGAATGTAGTCGGTAGTGAAGATTTGCAATTAAGCATTACTTACCAAAATGAACTCTTTGCTTCTAAGACAGAAAAAAACAGTGGCACTTGGCATGATGATGGCATCCTCCTCAACTGTACGCATAGGACGATGAGGTCTCTTTAATGCTTTGTTTAAGTCTCTTGGGTCAATGCGTATTCTTATTTTATCTGAGATTTTCTTATGAGCAACTACCATGGGAGACACCCACTCAGTTGGTTCTGTGACTGGACAATTCACATCTTGCTGTAACATCTTATCTAACTGGACCTTGACTTTGCCCTACATAGCTATTGGAACTCTCCTCACTTGTCTGATTACTGGACTGATCTCTGGGTCTACTTTCATGGTGTACACAACTGGAAGTTTGCCTAGGTTGTTGTCAAAAACATCAGCATGCTCTGAGAAAATAGCATCAGTGAAGCTAGAAATAGAACATGTGTTTACTTGATGGTACTTTCATGGAGTACATAACTAGATGTTTGACTAGCTTGCCATCGAAAACATCAGCATACTCTGAGAAAATAGCATTAGTGAAGCTGGAACTAGGACATGTGCTTACATGATGGACTTCTTTGGTAAAAAAAAGCAGTTTAATTCTTAAACTGTCTTTGAGACCTAATAATGACTTCATGGGTCTTCTGACTACATAGAATTGCAAGCTGTAACTGTTCCCAGCTGAATAGCATGAAAGCACTACTATGCCTTTGGTTTGAATCTCTTCACCTCCTTAAGCAACAAGCTTCACACAATTAGCCAAATTAAGTTGTTCACCAGCTCTTACTCTAGCAAATGTTTCTGCTGACATAACATTACACTTCGAACCAGTGTCTACTTTAAGCTCCATGGGTTTGCCATTGATCAGGACAGTACAAAACACTTTGTACTTTGCCAACAAATATACTGTATTAACATTTTCACTGACCACTGATACACCATCTACATAGAACATAGGGTTACAGCTTTCTACATGATCAGCTTGCTTTTTTGAGTGACCTTTCTTAATAACTGAATGAGAATTGTTTGATTTATAAAACATTTGAAAGTGGTTCCATTTTTTACACTTGCAGCATTGCTGACCAAATGCTAAACACTTCTCTCTTTTAGACTCATGATTGGCACCACAGTTACGACAGTTAACAATAAAACTTGGGTTTTGCTGACTCACCCTTATACTGCACTGAGCTTGTCTGTTTTGCTGAGCTAGTCTTAGAACTTGCTGGAAAATTATGGGTCCTCCCTGGAAAATCATCAGGGGCTGCAGCTGCCATGTGCTTAGGCCTGCTTCTGCTAGCCACATGCTGCATGTTGTCTATGCTTGCAGTAGAGGCTGCTGAAACCATGCTCATCACTTGCAAGCATACTCGTGTGCTTTTCTGTAAGCTCATGGATTTGAGAAATCACTATAGGTTTGCTCAATGTTAAATCACTGTCACAAAGCAAAATCTTTCTCACAGCAGCATTGTTAACACCACATACAGGCCTGTCCTTTATCAACTTGTCTTTCAAATCACCAAATATGCACATTTTTGCTTTATTTCTCAAGTCAGTGATATAAGCTGCAAAGGTTTCTCATGGCTTTTGGTCTCTTGTATAAAATAGGTGCCTTTCTAATGTAACATTTGTCTGGGGGTTACACATTTCTCTAAATTTACATTTCAAGCACTCAGGGTCCTCTCTTGATTCAGCTGATACAACAATATGGCAGTTTTCCCCTCTCCTGTATATATTTCTGGTGCATACACAAATGAATGCTCTATTTCAATGGCTTCTGACCCCACTAACTTCAGCAAAATAAATGCCCTCATGCATGCATCTTTGTCAGAAAAAAAAAACTATGAAAATTCTCTGCAATATTATGATCAAACACAAGTGGACTGGGTCTGCAAAATGCCTCTGCCATATCAACATACAGTAGTAATGGTGCTTGAAATTATGTAGGAACACACACACACACACACACACACACACACACACACACACACACACACACACACACACACACACACACACACACACACACACACACATATATGTGTAACCTGAAATGTATGCCAGAACTTGTAACTATGCCCAATAGCACAACAGACTCTTTGAAACAACTGCACTTTGCTAAAGTCTCGGTAGCACAAGAACACTTTAAAATCACTGTACTTTGCAAAACCACCCTTTATCAGTGTAAGAAACACTTTGAAATGACTGTTCTGTGCAAATGAACTGTACGCAGCACAAGAAACTCAGAATAAGAAATGCTTCAAAATGACTGCACTTTCTTAATGAACTGTATATAGCACAAGAAACTTTTCAAAATGGCTGTACTGTGTTAAATAACTCTGTACAGTGTAAGAAACACTTTGAAATGGTGTCACTCCATGAATAGATGTACACAGCACAAGAAACTTTTTGAAATGGCTGTACTTTGACTGCACTTTACAAAAATAACTGCACGTTGCACACAATAAACTCTTTGAAATAATTGCACTGTAATAAATCACACACTGAAAACACTTTGCACACTCTGAGATACTTTGAACAACTCTACTTATGCTTTGAATAGTGTCGGTCAATGTAGCTCATGCCAAAACATGGTTGTTTACTAAAAAACATGCAGTTGCCTTAGTTTTCTAAGCTTATTTTGTCCTTTTATTGTACTCATTATGCCCACTTGACCTCTTATCATGCTCATTATACTTTTCTTGTGCTTGTTTTACTTTAAACATGCTCATTATGCAAATTGGAGGTAACTCTGAATCCCATATAAGTATTAGTGATAATTGTATCAAATATCATGGTTTCAAACACTTTGTTTAATCAACAATGTGTTTTGTGCCTTTCATTTGATTAATAATGCTTTTTATGCTTTATGAATGTTTCGTATCATTTTCTTTACAAAATAAATCATTTGTGCAAGTTTTGGTTACCTGAAGTTTGTTTCTGGCATTTATTAATCATTTGAGCACTGTATCACCCAACCTGCTCAATATACCTTCACCATCAACTCTGCACCTCATGGCTTGAAGAAGTTGCACTCTCAATCCCACTTCTGACACCATGTCGCTGGTCCAGTCAGAATAAAACAGATGAACAGTTGCGGGTTCGGTTCAAGCAGCTTTATTATATACAAACACATCAGGATTAAGGCTTAGTAACTTAAACTAAAATAAACAGACTGACTACTGCACTTATACATGTTAACACTCTATTATATACAAACACATCAGGATTAAAGCTTAGTAACAGACTAAAATAAACTTATAAACAGACTGACTACTGCACTCATACATGTTAACACTCTGGCTTAAATATTAATAGTTGTAGCATCTTACAGTTATTTACATTGATTAATTAGTTTTTATTATTTATTTAAAAGGATTGATTTTATGGAACCTTGTTGGAAGTATCTACCTTTAAATCTTTTATGTGTTGTGTGATGTCATAATTATTTGACTTATTAAATGTTGAATTGTTATTTGATATTTTGTCTGATGAAGTTCATTCATTAGCTGTGGATGAAAGTGCTAACCTTGATTGTTTTTCTATTTTGCATATACAATAATTTGGAGATACCCTTGCCTTCATTTGTTTTTTTCAGCTGGTTTGTTACACAGTTCCGTTTAGTAGTTTTCAGTCTATAGTTTGATAAATCTGTTGAGGAGCCACCTTTGTGCAGAGGAATGATATAAGAAATTTTCTAGAACTTGGAGATATATTGCTCAGAAACAGATCAGTTGGTTAGGAGAGAGATGACATGTGAGATGGCATCTGCTGTCAGTCTGAGAAATTCATTAGGGAGTAGGTCAGCAGCAATGGATGTGGGCTTTAGTTTGTTTAGAAGTTTTTTAATGGTACCAGTTTGGATTTGTATGATAGAAAAAGAATTGTGGCTAGGAACTGATCAAGTATTGCTGTTATTTTTTACTAAAGACAGTATGGAATTGATGAACTGTGAGTTAAATTTGGAGGATATGCTGTCTGTTGTATTTGTAGTGGTAGGAGTTGGAGTTGTGGAATGTCCAGGTCATAACTGATCATTCTCATGCAAAATCCGCTTTGAAAAAAAGTCTGTTTCAGATATAAATAGTTATTACCACTAGACTGACAGTCAGCATTTCAGATGCTCAATTCTGATAAAATAAAAAAATAACGACAACCACATTAATGTATTTTAACTTGATCACTGAAATGTTCACCAACCTTGCCAAGCCAGAAGAAAGTACAGTTGTGTACACTTACCATAAACGTAGATGTTCAAATGTATTCACTGTCGCAGTCATTACAATTGGGTAATCTGCTGACAGGTTACCCTCAGTTGGCCTGATTAACAAAGTCTTGGGTCCTGCGTCAGTTGCTGTCCCTTCTTCCATGACGTCAGGTTGTCAGGGGTATAAAACATGCAGCCAATGCCATTACATCAGTTTTTCTTGCCCCAAATGTCAGGTGCCCCCCAAATGGGGAGCAATATATATATATATATATATATATATATATATATATATATATATATATATATATATATATAAATTGAAACACAAAAATATACCTCCAAACAAAAGCAAATACACCAAAAAGGCTTTTAAGCATAGTAAAAGAAAGAAGAGGTATAGTAAAAGAAAAACAGGGGGCTGGAGGGAGGGTAACCAGGACTGCAACAGTGAATACACTTGAACATCTACATTTATGGTAAGTGCACACAACTGTACTATGTTCATCATGTTTCACTGTTGCAGTCATTGCATTTGGGTAGATTCCCAAAGCTAAGGTTGGGAGGATGGATTTATACAGCATTAGGACCAGCTATAAGGCCCTGCAAAACAGCAGTGGCAAAGCCAGCTCTGGATTTAGAGAAAATTGGTAAGTGATAATGCTTGGTGAAAGTATGAACTGAACTCCAGGCAGCAGCTTCTAGAATATCCCTGGTAGGAACACCTCTGAGAAAGGCTGCTGAAGTAGATGCAGCCCTGGTGGAATGAGATCTGATCCCCTGGGGGATAGGTTTTCCATGGTGCTTATAACAAAAATGAATACAATGGCTTATCCATTTAGAAATAGTTTGCTTTGAAATAGCTTTCCCCTCTGTCCCTGCAGCAAATGCTACCAGCTGTTGTTCAGATTTTCTTCGAGATTTAGTCCTGTCCAAGTAGAATTTAAGTTGTCTGTGTACATCCAATGAATGAAGAATCCTCTCTCCCTTGTTCTGTGGATTGGGAAAGAAAGTTGGCAAATGAATGGACTGATTAAGAGCCACACTAGATACCACCTTGGGCATGAATGATGGATTGGTCCTGAGTGACACCCTGTCCGCATGAAAGATGATGAAAGGCTCCACTGCCATAAGGGCCTGTAATTCAGATATCCTTCTAGCTGAAGTGATTGCTAAAAGGAAGGCTGTTTTCCAGGAAAGGAATTTTAAGTCTGCAGTTGCAGCTGGCTCGAAAGGAGGTAGAGTGAGTTTCTCCAATACAAAGTTAAGGTCCCAGGCAGGGGTTGGAGCTCTCCTGGGTGGTCTCAAGTTTTTGGCCCAACTGAGATACTGCTTTAAAAGAGGATGAGAGAAGAGAGGGGCTCTGTTTTGCAATGAGCTGAAATGGCTGAGGCATGGATTTTTATGGAAGAAAAAGACAGGCCCTTGTGAAGCATCTCAGTTAAATATTGCAAAATCTGAGGTAAATTGGGCACTGCTGTGCTCATACCTTGACACTGATTCCAGGCACAGAATCTTTTCCATTTGTCAGCATAAGATTTTTTTAGTACTAGGTCTTCTCGCCTCCAAAATGACATCCATCACAGGTTTGCTGAGGGATGCTAAGGGGGAATTTAAGAGATTAGCTAAGCTGCAAGGTTCAATGTTTGGAGCTGAGGACGAAGAATTTGGTTCTCCTGCTGAGACAGAAAGGAAGGTGTCTGAGGCAGGTGACACAGAGGAATGTGTGACACACTGCACAGGACTGGGTACCAGTGTTGGCGAGGCCATTCTAGAGCAATAAAAATCATTTTTGGTTTGTCCTGTTTGACTCTTAGTAGAACTTTGGAGAGCAAAGGCAGAGGGGGAAAGGCATAAACTGATAGGTTTTTTCAGCTGAAGGACAGAGCATCCACTTTCCAGGCATTTTTGTGATGAGTTCTTGTGCAAAATTTGTCCAACTGGTAGTTCTGGGGTGAGGCAAAAAGATCTATGTCTGGGCTCCCCCATTTGCATGCCAACATGTCGAAAATCCATGGTTCCAGTTTCCATTCATGAGGGTCCATGAAATTTATGCTTAGTTCGTCTGCCAGAACATTCTGCTTTCCTGGCAGGAATCCAGCTTGTAGTTGTACTTGGTAGCTCAAGGCCGTGTTCCACAATGCCATGGCTAGTCTGTAGAGGGGGGTAGGAATGTGTATCCCCCTGCTTGTTTATGTGCCACATAACTGTGGTGCTGTCCGTCTTTATCAGTAATTGTCCTGGATGAAGGTAGTCCTTGAAGGCTGTTAGAGCATTCTGCACAGCTAACATTTCTTTTTGATTGATATGAAGGTGCATTTGATTTAGGCTCCATTTGCCCTGAATGCACTTCCCTGCCAGATGAGCCCCCCATGCATAGTCTGATGCATCTGTAGTTAGGGTTTGGGTGAAAGGGGGTGGTGTGAATGGCAGTCCCTTGTTTTGGTGGCAGGTCTCTGCCCACCATAGGAACTCTAGGTGCAGGCAAGGTATGATAGGAATCATTTCCAGGCTGTGACAATGTTGACTCCACAAACTTTTTAGGTACTACTGAAGTTTCCTCATATGCAGTCTTACATATGGAATTAGAAGAAATCAGGAGGCCATGAACCCCAAGGCTTGCAGTATTTGCCTTGCAGATAGTAGTGTTTTTGTGGCCACCTGTTTGAAGTAAGACACCAGATTAATTTGCTTTTCTGGTGTAAGGAAAGCCATCTGGGCAGTTGTATTCAAGCTTGCACCCAGGAATGTAATCCTTTGAGAGGGTACCAGTTGAGATTTCTTTTCGTTTATGGTGTACACTAGACAGGTTAGAACTTTTTTTACAAACGCCAGATGTTTTAGAAGAATGGCCTGGTTTTCTGCCTGAATTAGACAATCACCCAGGTATGAATAAATCTGAATATTTCTTTGCCTGCAAAATGCAATTACTGGAGCCAGGCATTTTGTGAATACCCTGGGGGCAGTAGACAAGCCAAAAGGCAGTGCAGAGAACTGATAATGCATGCAGCCTGCTTTGAAGCATATGAATCTTCTACAAGATTCCCTGATTGGGATATGCAGGTTAGCCTCTTTTAAGTCGAGAGTTGCCAACCAGGCATCCTTGCCTAGCATAGGAAGTAACTGGTGAAGAGTCAGCATCTTGAATTTTGGAATGTCCAAAAAGGTGTTTAGAGTAGACAGGTCCAGAATTGGATGCTAAGATTTGTCTTTTCTGGGTACCAGGAAAAGTCTGGAATAGAAACCTGGTCCCTTTTCCTCTTCTGGTACTAGCTGAATAGCCATTTGGAGTTGGCAGTGTTTGTAAATGAAATCTGTATCCCCGGGACACTATATTTAAAACTCATTTGTCCTGCATTATAAGTTGCCAGTTTCTTGAATGAAGAGCCAGTTTCCCCCCCAAAGGGGCAGCTAAAAGGTAAGTGCTTGGTAATTTCAAAGGGAAGTCATTGACTCTGTTTACGATAGGGTGGTGCCTTGTTGTTTCCAGATTTGGAAGTGGAATCACACCATTGCTTAGTTCTGAAAGTCCCTTGGGACTGAAACCTGGTGCTTTTGGAATGCCTGGGTTTGGCCGTAGTGGCTCTGGAAGGAACTGGAAATGACTAGTTCTTAGTAGGCCAATGCCTACTAAATCTAGGAGGTTGCACTTGTAAGAAAATTTTCACAGTTTGCATAGATTTAGCTTTATCTTCCATCTTTTTTAGAACTTCTTCAGCCTTATTGCCAAATAGGTGGTCCTGTTGTAAAGGAGCATCCAAAAGTTTTGCTTTAACATGATCAGGCAGAGATTGCTCCTTAAGTCAAGCATGCCTTCTAAGCACAGACCCAGTAACAGCAGCCCTGCAGGAGGCCTCTAAAGAATCAAAATCACATTGCAAAGTATGTTTGCCAACTTGTTCAGCTGAATGCAATAAATCCTGCAAATCTTTATTCTCCACACAGTCAAAAATCAACATAAATTTCTCCAAATTTGGGGTATCATCAACTACCTGGATGCCTCCCAGATTCTACAAGAATGACTAACATATGCAAACAAATGATGCCATGACTACGGTTTCAAACTAAACACCAAAAGTATATTACTGTATTCTTTGACAAACAACACCCATGCTGTTACATTAACTGTAGCCCCCTCAAAACTGACAGTTATCAGAAATCTGGGCACATTTATTGGCAATAAGCACTTCTTCAACCACCATGTAGCCACAGTCATTAAAAAATGATTCTACTTGGTCCAGTAAATTATCAAAAGTATATCCTCAAGGTCGATGGATATAATACATCTCTTCTCATCTGATATTAAGCTCAGAATTGGATTCAATACTGCCTTTGCAGTGTGCTGGTCTAGACACATAATCCAACTTGAAAGATCCCAAAGTTTTCTCAGAAAGAAAATCAAGGGTCTGTATTCCACTGTCTATGTAGAGTACCTTAGAGTCCTATGTCCGCTCTGTATCATACTGACTCTATTGAGTTGACATCTGCCTAGCCTACAGTGCATTAAATGAACTTGTCCTGATTTAATTCCTTCATGTTCACAGAATCAACAACATTATAAACCCCCCATATAAAATACAATAACTTTCACTGAAACATAAACAGAACCTGCATTAATGAAATATACCTCAATGGAAAAATCTTTCTCTAGAATTGACTCCCTCATCATATTAACATAATTCCCTTACCCTCCTAAACACAGTGTGGATGAATAAATTCATAAGCAAAATTACACTTCCAGTCTTGTCTTTCAATCCCTCAAGAAAAGGTGTAATCAGCAGTAAGAATTGCAGTGGCTAGGCTACAAATGATCTACAAAATCAAATGCCAGTTAACAACATACAAATGTTGAATCTATATGTGTTACTGTATGATGTGTTATTTGACATAGTAAAGCCAAATGACACCATTATTCAGTGTGTTAAAAGTGTTAACACATTTTTTAGCACAGAGATTGTTTTTTTATTTTTTTAATGACAAGGGAGTAGATAAGAGAAATTGAAGATATACGGTCTTTCATTTTGTTATCAGTGGTAACACTACAGACATGGGAATGTCTGTTGTGCTGGATAAAGGGAACTAAGCCCGGAAAAGAGTCACTAGTCAAAAGAATGAAATATGGATGCATTAGTTTGAATGCATCTGTATGCAGGTAGGTTTGTTTAATTCTGTGTATAGTTCTGTTTGAGAGAAGACCATAAACAAGCTATAGATGTATTATTTGGTTCAACTAGTTTATAATAGCAAACTATGATCATGTGTCTATGGCAGTATAATACTGGCATCTGTACTTTCCCATATGTACAATGTATGCCTCTTGTATAAAGGCTGGGAAGGGTGAAGTACACATTGGGGGTGGATGAAATTGTGTAAATGGAAGTTACTGGGCTAATAACTCCATATGAAGTAAATTAAAGTCTGTATTTTAAATGATTATGTCCTAGAATGGCATCATTGCAAGAAACATGACCTGAAAACAAGAGCATATGGCTTTAATTAGAAATATAGGGCCTAGGGCTGTATCCCCTTTCTTTCCAGAAACAAGACAAAGTGCAGTGATTTGACTTACAGTGAAGATAGAGTTGTTGCCTCACAGCAAGAGGTTCCTGATTTGATTCTCAGCTAGGCAGCCTTCTGTGCGGAGTCTGCTTGTCCCCTATGTGTTCATGTGGATTTCCTCTGGGTGCTCCAGTTTCCTTCAACATTCCAAAGACATGCAGTAGGTGAACTGGACACTCTATATTGGCCATAGGTTTGAGTGTGCGTGCAAGTGTGTGATGTTGAAGAATTACCGTGGCAGGGTTAGACACCCCCCAGTGGTGTAAATCTTGGCTCTAGATGATTGCTACTGTTGAAATGACACCTTAACCCCATACACAAAAAATGTGAAAAAGAGGTTGTGGATGGATGGATGCCTTTTTAGAAATGAAGATACAGTAACTAATTAGAGAAGGGACTCTTTTGTGGAAACAAAGTTATTGACTTCAGTGTCTGTTCTCCGCCTTATACTTCACTGCTGGAATGTGTGGAAATCAAGCAAATAATGGTTGCTTTTCAAGAAGAGTTAGTGATTTATATATGGAAGATTGGGATGTAGTAACTAGTTGCATATGGTATGTAGCTCTCATACTGACAGAAACCCTAGGCTGAGAAGATAGTTAGATGTCTGCATTAAAATCATTGGTGTTGTTGATGATGCTACAATTATGAATGAAATTCGCAGATGCACATATTATTCTAAGATGTACAGATCAGTTTCTAGAACAGACAGAATACATGTTTCTGTAGAACATACATATGTATTAATAAGACTTATTACACACTGCATTGTTATGCTTGACCATGCCCCCAGTTGGAATACCATTTCTGTATGCTTCTGCTCTTTATGTTAGAGCACCACTGAAGGTTTTCAGTTTAATTTTTTAAAAAGGGTGAGACTGACAAATAATATAAGCAAGCAGTGGTTACTAATGAAGATCTGTCTCAATTGAAGGAGCAGGGGAAGGTAAAATAGGTGGTCATGCAATAGAGGAAGCAGTACATGACAAGTCTGTGGAAGAAAACTGTGGCAACATTAAGGAATAAGGTGGATGGAATACATAAATGGGAATGTTAGTTAAGACTGAGAGAGAGTAAGCAAGCAGAAGTAGATGAAATAAAAAACAGAGAGAAAATATACTTTACAAAGAAAATCAGTTTTTTACGGGAATCATTCAAATATACCTTGTTTTTCATTTCCCTGGAATATCAAAGGCTTTGGCTGTTAACTAAGGCAACAAAGAGCTCAGATTCATATTGTGGATCTGATGATTAGGGCAGATTAAGTGTTGTGTACAGATTATACAAAAAAGAGACTATTATAGAAAATGTCATGGCTGAGATTTATTGGGAGTGGGTAAAAGAAACAGATTCAAAATTATTTGGCAGTAGTTGATTCTTCAAAAGTAACAACAGATGACCCAGCAATTGCATGCGTTTCCTTGTTTATTGGTTGTCTTGATACACTGATTACAGAAACTTCAGAGTGAATCTTTGGCCACTCATGACAGGACAAGTACTTTGCATTCCTAAATTGCCTTTTTTTTCAAGTCGAACATATGTACTGCTGTTACTTCTGTGCATTATTTGTTTTTACACTCCAAATCATTTTTGAGCTTTGTACTTTTACCACTGTATTTAAACCAAAATTGTAATGGTCTCCTGTCTTCTTACCATGTCTGTTTAAAATACTGCTAAATGTAATAATCTTCCACATTTTAAGCAGTTTTATTCTTTAAGTGTGTTAGTTCTTGCACTTCAGATCTATTCCCTGATTTAAGAGCCTGGATGAGTGGATGAGTTAGTGATGCACTCTGGTGGCAATGTAGGATAGACTGGTTGAATTATGTGTTGTATATCACTAAAGTAATGTTAGATTGTGCTAGTTATGACAGGCTATGGACCATTTTGCTTGTTTACTAGTTGTTTCTGAGCCACTGGATACAGAGAACAGAGCAAAATCTTATGCATTCCATCACTGGATAAGTACTTTGCATTTTTAAATTACACCTTTTTAAGTCAAATATATTTATTTCTGTACATTAGTTATTACTTTTTTTTAAACTCTAAATCATTAGTGCTGTATTTTTACTGCATTTAAAACTGTATTTTACTTGTCTCATGTCTTCTTGCTGTGTCTGCTGTTTGAAATACTATCAAATTTAATAATTTCCTGAATTTCCGGCAGATTTTCTGTTTAATTTGATTGTTTCTTGCACTTCAGGTATAGTTTGTGATCATACTTCTTAACTTCTTAGAGCGAGAAATCTGAACAAAGCCATAAACAATGGGGGGACAAAAGCCCAAAAATAGGGACAATTTTTAAATATTGCTCTTACAAACCTAGACAGTTGACAGCATAATAGGTTTTGCATTAACGTGCATTTTCTGAAGGGTACGAAGCATGAAACTCAAATGTTTGTCATTATTTTCTAACTCCAATCTTTATTGAATTGCCACTAATTTGCCATAAAAACACAATTTTATGAAAAATGGACAAAAATATCAGGCATAAATCTGGACATTCTGCGAAAATCAGGAAAGTTGAGAGGTATGTTTTGATTTAAGTGATTGGAGGGGTTAGTGCTGCTCTGTGGTGGCAGTTGAAGGGAGCCGGGTTGTATTTTGTGCAGCAAATGACATAAGAAATCTTAGATTGTGCTAGTTGTGATTAGACAGCGGCCATTTTACCTGTTTATAGATTGTTTTAGCCCTATAAAGGCACTGTGGTTGAAGTTTCTCTCCTCGCAGTGGGTTTTTGCAATGCCCTGTGTAGATGAAAGTGACTTGAGTTGATTTTTCCCATATATAACCACCCTTTAGATGTCCCTTTTAGAAAGAGCAACTAGTATGAACAGGAACAAACACTGCCCAATGGGTTTTTGAGTAGAAGCTCCCATTACTAATCTACACTTCTGCAACAGTGTACTGATTATCTAAAGAGAGTCAGAACCATGGGCATGAACTTTCCTGCTGTCTCCACAACCAGCTTGGTGGGAAGGGTATCCTGAGGCAATTTAGCAAATGACATATATCTACTAACAACCAACATATTCTTAAACAAATTGATAAGGTATGTGAGAGGTGTATTTACACAATGTGTCTGGAAACAAAGCTCTCACATAACAAGCACTGATAATACCAACCACGTTGTGAGAAATGTACACACTACAGTTACCACACACTGCATGGATCAGATATATAGACCCATATATGCAGAGCTGCTTAAAAGTAAAAGTAATCTTCCTAAACCCAAAGACCTCCCAGGTACTGGGCCTACAACAAACATTCTCAACAACTCAGAAGCACTTTGCTGTAACAGCACTCACCACAACACATACAGCTACAACTCACAGAGCCTCAGCTTCAAAACCACAAGGCAAGCCACCACGCATCCCAATATTTTAGTCATAGGAGACTCCATTGTGAGACACACAGGTGTCCTTACTCACTAGGCTGAGTAAGGAGAAAGTCATAGTCAGTTGTTTATCGAAGGTCAGGATCCATCAGGTATGCGTGCATTCAGGTCAGTGGATCACATGTACCCGTGCAACTTGATCAAAGTCCATGTGAGTGTAAATGACCTGAGACATACCTCCCTGGACTAAATGAAGAGACACATTATGTAGCTCACAGACTATGAGTCCCAGGCTGGTATAAGCCTGGGACTAAGCAGTATTCTACCTTCACCAAGGATGGTGCCACAATATGAGCACAAAAATGAATGAATTAATAATTTGTTTTAGCTTCTGCTATTATTCCAAGGGAGTTCAAAATGTGTCAGCATGGGAGGTTATGTGTCAACAAGATAGGTTTCTTTGCCAAGGGTGGTCTGCACCTGTCTCCTCTAGAGTTTCAAAAATTGTCTATGACATTGTACTCCCCCATAGTGGCTTTTTTAGGTAATGTCAAACTGACAAAGCTTCCAACATAGCAAAACTAACCCAAAGTAATCCAAAGGTGTTACTGCTCAATACCAGGAACCTAAGCAAGGCATGATGATGAAACAGGGGGAAGCTCAAGAACCAAGGAGATACTGAGATTTGGATGCAGGCCTTTAAGGAGAATAACAATTATTATACATAATGGAGAAAGGAGATTCTACTGATAGGTTTGACTGAAATTAGGAATACAGAAAATAAGCAAGAGGGGGTTGGAATTTATTAAAGAAAACTGGCAAAGGAACCAAGGTACTGGGAGCAAATAACTAGAGAGGGAAAGATGATAGACTGGAAATACGCCAATAATTTATTTGGACTGCAGGTTAGAGATTGCCTTCCATATCAGGGATTGATATCAGAGTATAGGCAAAGAGAAAGAACTAGGGGGGTTCCTAAATGAAAGACCAGCATTGTTAAGAGTTTTTAATTGCATCTAGAACAGAAGCTGCCATTAAAAAAAGAATAATTAGCACATATAAAATATTGCATGATAACTATAACTATAAGAATCAATAAAAGGAGGTTAGAAGAGAGATTAGGAAGAGAGATTTGATAAAGAATTCATAAAGAAACAATGGAAGGATATATGCATTTCGCCCAAATATACAACCAAATCTAGAAGATTTAGGATTTTGCCTGTAAATGTTTACATAGATGTTTTTATACCCCAAATAGACTCCAAAGAATTTTTCTTCAGGCAGACAGGAAATGATGGAGGTGTGAAGGGGAAGAAAGAGGTAATTGGGAGTGCGGTCAGTTAGCAGACTTTAAGGATTCCCTGTGGGATGTATTGTCAGAGAGGCTGGGTGGATAGATTGGTCTGATGAGGGAGATGATTTTTCTGAACTATGAGACAGAATCGGAATTGCCTAGACATGGTAAGGCCTTGCTGTGTCTAATAACGGTGGCTGCCAAAAAAGCAATTACTAGAAAATGGAAATCAAACTCTAAACCAGCTATACTGAAGTAGTGAATATAGGGTCTATATTACATCAATGAACTATTAAATGTTCGAATTTCTAAAGGTCGACCTTTAGAGATCGAACATTTAAATGTTCAAAGATGTAATAAACTAAAATTAAACAAAAAAAGTAACCGAGGGTTTTAGGGGCAAGCCCCTGCACTACTTAAATATACCAACTCTGAGATCAAATATCAGTGCACTACAGTGTGGAAATGGGAAATTTCCCAGTCCCTACACTGTAGCGCGATCTTGGAGTTGGTATATTTAAGTAGTGGGGTGTGGGGGGTGCAGGGGGGCTTGCCCCTCTGCTTACATCCTTTAGTTTTTTTTTTTTGTCACTTTTTTTTTTTTTTTTTTTTAATTTTTAAACATTTTCAGACATTTAAATGTTCGATTTGTAAAGGTCGACCTTTACAGATTCGAACATTTAATCATTTGTTGATGTAATATAGACCCGTGAATGTAGTAACAGAGATAAAACAACTGGAATTGAGATCTTTAGAAAATGGTAGG
Source organism: Protopterus annectens (assembly GCF_019279795.1). NCBI lineage: Eukaryota > Metazoa > Chordata > Ceratodontiformes > Protopteridae > Protopterus > Protopterus annectens. The sequence goes on from NC_056735.1 coordinate 885,192,293, forward strand.
AGCAAACTGCATAGGAAAAAATGGGAATTGTGGGAACAATACATACAAGGAAGGAATGATATTTAAAAGGTGGCAGGACTTGAATGAGCTATTTAATGTTTGACTGAAAAAGATTTTGTAGATTGTAAGTGATGTATAATGTTTGCAACTGGGAGTGTGTCGGTATGGTTTGTGACGTAAAATGCTTGCAAGTTGGATTGTGTCATTTATATAAATGTATGATTGCCTATGTAGTAAGTGATATTTTAACAAAAATGTTTTTTGTTTAAAAACAAAAAGTCAGTAATTGAATAATTTATGTAATGTTGCTTAGGTTATATGATATACAATAATATATGTGAAGGATAATGCTAGTTATGTTAATATAGTTTGATTACTTTTATATGAATGTAAATTTGCCTGTGTCACACGTGATAATTCAGTAAAGGTGTTTGAAGAAATACCAGGAACCAAAGTAAGAAACTCCACTCTCTCCAAGTTCTCCTCACCATGGAGAATGCAGATGTCTGTGCAGTTACAGATACATGGTTTAAAGCCAAGGAAAGTACCCCAGTAGTGCAGGGCTGCAATGCCTTCCACACATTTAGGTTGGCTACTGCACAGACAGGGACTAAAGATATCTTAATCCACATCAGTAGCAAACTGATCTCAAGGCTGATAGACAGGATGATGTGCTTGAGCTTTCTCACATACAAATTACCAGTTGCAAAAGTCCCATATCTTGGCAAGTTTTAGGTTATCGTCTATGACCTAGGAAATCAATAGTTCATAACTTAAATTTATAAGAGATGCTTATGATTCAATCCAATACCATATTCATGGGTGACTTTAACTACCCCACAATTAACTGGGAATCATACATGACCCCAAATGTGCAGGGTGAGAGATTAACAGACTTTGTAATCACAAACAAATGGAAACAGATAGTCCATATGCCCACTAGGGGTGCAAACAAACTGGACCTTGTCCACACAAACATGGGAGAATGCTGCACCATCCCAAGTATAAAAACCGTCACTGGAAAAGTTAGATCATAAAGCTGTCTCTTTCTAAATAAAAAATCAAACCTGGGACCCAAGTTTACTCTGTAACATTTAGGTGCTATTCTAAAGCAAACTTTCTCTTATTAAATGATAACTAGGCAAAATTTCAAGTACTCAAACCCTGAGAACACAGCTGCCTGCATGGACTTGTTAAAACCCTATACAATCATATTAATAATAGATGCATAAAGACAGCTGTGGCTACCATAAATAAGCTCAGAACAAATGTAAACACAAACCTCCCTGTTGGAATCCAAGCATCAATTGTTTGCACAACAAAAGGAAGAAAATCATAGCAAAAACTGGGAAGTGCAATGCTCAGCAGGATAGAAACTCTCTATACAACTCAAGTGTCCAGATTTTTGCCTCAAATATTTGGTCTGTTTCTCTTAAAATTTGTGGTTAATCACTGAGGACTGAAGGGAGAAAATAATGGCAGATATTTGTGTTTCAGATTTTATATCCTTCTGAAAATTCATGCTAATGCAAAACCTGTTATTCTATCATCTTTAAGCCTGTAAGAACAGTTTTTAAAAAGTGTCCCTATTTTTGGGCCTTTGTCTCCTCATTATTTGTAGCTTTGTCCAGATTTCTTGCTCAAAGAAATTGAGAGGTATGAAACTCTCTCATCAATCTAAACAACTCACAGGGCAAATTAAGACTACCAAAGTGAGTACTGAGGTAGAAATAGCCTTTTAGGCCACTGAGAACCACAAGAATTTCTTTGGCTGTGTCCTCAACCTCAAAGGCAGTACAGAATACGTGTGCAGAACTAATTGCAAATGGAGCCACCTACACTAAGCCTGAAGAGACAGCAAATCTACCGGCTGACAAATTTTGCTCCAATTTTATCTTTTCTCTCCCGCCTTGCCACCCCCCAAAAAATACTATCAAAAATAACCCCTCAACTATCACTAGAGAGCAGGTGCTGAATCTGCAAGGCTAAGAACATCACATTGACTGGTCATAATAATAATAATATCCTAAGATGCCTCCTGAATAGCATGAAACATGACTTATCAGGATGACTAGAGATAGTTTTTAACCACAACCTCCAGACCAGCTTCATGTTATCCAAATAGAGAATTGCAACAGTTATCCCTCTGCAGAAGGGTGGACCATCAATGTACCTTAGTAACTACAGACCCTTAAGTCTAACTAGTCTTATATGCAAATCATTGCTAGGAAAAGCATAATAGTGCCCTTTGGGAAATTGGCTACTCAATGAAACTCTCTCTGTGATAACACACCCCTAAAAGTAGACCCAGTAGTCAGGGTTTTGAGGAAGTATGTAGACAGTAACCTAACTTTCAACCACTAAGTAAAAAAGCTAGTAAGGAAATAATTTTATGTTGCTCAACTTATTGGCCAATGGCATGGCATCTAGGTCCAAGGAAGTTATCATTCCACAGTAATCGGTGATCATCACACACATCATTGAGTGCAACACACCTTTCGGTATGTACATACCTCTCAACCTCTTAGATGAAGAAATCTGGGCAAAACCTAAAATAATGGAGGGATCAAGGCCCCAAAATAATGGACAAATTTTAAGTGTTCCTCTTATAAACTTAGAACGTTGCTAGAATAACAGGCTTTGTGTTAGCATGTATTTTCTGAAGGATATAAAGTCTGAAACTGAAATGTATGCCATCATTTAGTGACTTCTAACCTCAGAGATTTGCCAGACAACCACAAATTTTACAAGGAGCAGACCAAAAATATGAGGCAACAATCTGGACATTCTGGTAAAATCTGGAAAATTAAGAGGTATGAGTATGAAACTGACCAGGAACATGTAACAACTGGAACATCCAGACAGGTTCCTCAAAAAGGGAACAGGACATGATTAGCAGGTCTTAAGAGAATCGTCTCAATGCCTTCTCACTATACTCTGTCTCCTATACATGGTTGAGGAGGCAATATGCCTGGTATACAAGGCATCCTTTGGAATCTACTCTAAAGGACCTTTTGCATGTTTCCAAAATGAAGAACATCTAAACTATCCAATGCAGGGACTTAAACCTTGCTTGTGACATAAACAGGATATGTTGGAGGGGTGGGTAAGTGTCACAGAGAATACCCCTTCTCTGGAACAGGCTTCCCATCAATGTCAAGCAGAGTTCTTTCCATCTCTATGTAGGAAGCAGTAATAGAGATGAAATGTACAGCATTTTTAGGAATCATGGGTACTGATAGGGTGTGTAGCTACATTGGTTATTATCTCATGTGAGTTACACACTAATTGGCAGATGATGGAATGGTATCCTTCCTAATGATTAACACTGTATGTGGACACTAAGTGTGGCCTTTATTGCCACATGCATGCAATACATGACTTTCAAGACTTTGGAGATATGGGCAATACAATAGAAGCCATGCATGGTTGTGTCTCTTTCGATCTATCCCCCTTCGTTGGTGGGAAAACAGATTTAATCATCCACATGTGGATGTAATGCACTGACAGACATTCAGAATATTTTATAACCTGATGTTTGTGAAATATGTAGGATTTCCCTGTATCCCAGCATCATAAGTGCTACAAATACCTTGGTATCCACAGGTAATGGAAGCCCAAACATTCAGCAAGTCCCTGTCTCTGGGCAAAATGCTTCTGCAATTGCCAATATGATCTCTAAATATACCCACAGCTGTTGCAGAACCTGTACCTCTGTTAGATGCTGTCATATCTTTTTCTGCTGCACAAGTGACCACATTATGCAAAGGAGGCACCATCACTTACAGATAGCATATACTGCACCAAAAATGTAGTTGCTTCTGTCAGCTTATTGGCTTGCTTTATGCCTTTAAATTCAGACAAAACTGCATGTCCAAGTTCCCCACTAAAAGCTATGAATTACAAATTGCATTCCCCATATTCATTGTTTGTCATTTTGCTCTCATTAAGCTATGTTTCTTCATTTGTATGTGATTATGCTGTGCTTTGCATACCCCTGATCATGCTTTGCCAAAGGGGAATTTTTATCTAGTTTAATGAGTAGGGCTATGGAAGAGTTTTATAGACTGGGATGTAGCTTTGGAAAATTCCATTACATGTAGTTATTAGATAGGTTCAGTAGGTTGCACGATTTCTTTTAGTGCAGGCATTTGTGGATTGTCTTCCTGCGCCAGCTGGCTATATTCATTTTCCAGTACTGACACTGCATTACAGCATAATAGGAGTGCTGCAGTCTTGAGTGTACCATCCTTTGGATGAGATGTTAAAGAGAGGCCCCATCAGCTTGGCTGAGTTGTTGGTAGCACAGTTGGATGAAAAAGATACCACAACACTTATCTAAAACAGTAGCAGAAGTTCCCCTGTACCCGGACCAAAGTTCCCCTAGTCAGCAAGAATGCCACCTCAGGTGTCCACTGAAACTGATCTAGTGGTACTAATCCAGTCAGCAAAATGTAAATAAATGAATGTATGGATCACTCTGTTTGTTATAGGGACACCTCCAGTCGACATGATATTAATGGTCATATTTTTATGTTTCACACCTAGCCATAGTAGAATTTCACACCTACTGCCACCTGATGAGATCCTGCCTGGACAGCCTACACCTGAGGTAAAATTCAGAGAATGTACTTTTTCAACCAAGTTGTAAACAAATGTATGTATCTCAAAAATGATAAAAGTTACCAAAAAGTTAAAATGCAAAAGTTATTCAGTGCACACTTCTTCACAATGGTTTTATTATGTTAGCCAGACACAATAATTAGATAATATATACATTTACTTATTATAAATGTACATACAAGTATTGATATCTCTGTAACCATAGCGGACAAACCCCAATTATCAGTGCGAGGTTTGTTTGGGTAGATGCAATCTTCATTTAGCAGCAAGCTTGATTTGTAGATGGCATTCCATTTTTCATATATTTGCATAATTATGAATACTATGCATATTTCAATAATTCATAGACAAATAAATGTAAATATCTGTCATGCAGTGCTGGTTAGTCACCAACTATCACTGCAAAGCTTTTTAGGCATTATACATACTTTCAGTTGATACCAATGAGTCCCATGTAAATTCCTTCTGCCCAAAGTTATTAATGTAATTATGAACATATTCCAGGAAAACAAATACATTTTTTGTGTTACCAAGTCCCCCACTCTTATGAGGAGCCATTCATGACCTCTCTGGTGACAGGGCATGTTAAATACTGAATCACAATCTATCCAAGTGCATGATTCCAGAGATCCATAGAGAAATATGATCATTATGCTAATATGCATATCTTATTACTAAGCAAATTGGAATATCTGCTGAATGTCAGTACGCAGACAGCTGCTATCAGTGACAATGTTTGCAACTTTATGCAAGCTTTCATTTGGTGCCCAGAAATACCATGTAATCACCACATGGTTCATGTTATTGATATAATTATTGACATAACCCATACCTTCATAATATTTCCTAGAAAAAACATAATTTTTGTGTTACCAAGTACCCCACTCATCTGAAGAGCCACTCATGAGCTCTTTGGTCATGGGCATGTTTAATACTGAATCACAACCTGTCCAGATGCACACTGCCACAGATATGTACAGAAATGTGATAATTATGTTAATATGTATATCTTATGACCAAACGAGTTAGAATATCTGCTGAATGGTAATACAAAGACAGCTGGTATCAACTTTTTGTGCTTTCTGTAAGTTTTCATTTGATAACATGAAATACCAAGTAATCACATCATGGTTCATATTATTGATATGTAAATATAAACTATATATATATATATATATATATATATATACATATATATATGGCGTAGGGCAATGTTTGTAATATTTCCAGGAAAGCAGGTCATTGTATGGTTGCTGTGGTGACCAAGAATGTAACAACAAGTTCTTTTGCAGCTTAAAATAGTTTGGTCTTCAGCACAACCCAGACTAGACAAACAAACACACATTCTGATAACTGAATGTCTTCTGCTTTTACTACAAAACTAACCACAGCTGCAAATAAATTAACAGGAACAGAACCAAATAAAGAATGATAGAGTCTACTGTTAAACTAACTTTAAAGAACTTTCTGGAGGATGAAATTCAATTGTTCATAGAAGATGAAATGGAGCATGCTGGGTAATTTAGTATACAAATTCAGTTTTCATTTTATTCAACAACTGAAACTTTTTATCTCAGCACCAATGAGGACACTCTATCCAACTGGCGAGTTGTTATTTTAGTGGTATACTGGCCTTCTTTCACTTCTGGGGCAATGATATAATGGGTCTTTGTGTCAGAATACCCGACCTTTCTTCAAACTAGTTCTTTTATAATAGTTAACATCCTTGTAACCATGCCATACCTCTCAACTTCTTAGTGCAAGAAATTTGGACAATGTCTGACAAAATGGGGGGGGGGGGGGGCAAAGGCACAAAAATAGAGACAGATTTTATTGCTCTTATAAACTTAGAAAGTTGCTAGAGTAGCAGGGTGTGTCAATATACATTTTATGAAGGATTTGAAGTATGAAACTCAATTGTCTGTCATTATTTAATGACTTCAGTCTTCAGGTCATCCCAGTGATTTGCCTAAAAATACACATATTTTATGAGGAATAGCCCAAAAATATGATGCTAAATCTGGACAGCTGAGAGGTATGAACCCTGCATAATAAAATCCTGCCTTATGGACATTTTCTATCTGTGAGGTAGCACTTACACATAAGTGGAATTCCTTGCCACCAACTGTGCTAACAGACCTCATATTGTCAAAGTGCACATCTTCACTTCCTGGTAAAAGAGTTTCTCAGCACCACAGCCATCCAGTTCTTTTTTGTAATTTAAGGCAACCAATTTATCAGTGCTGTAGATTTCAGTATTCCTGTCCTTCACACTTGCGAGAATTACAGCACTGTTGTCTTCCATGCCTTCTAGCCCCTGATACAGTTACAACATTACTGAATTCTCTTCCTGTAAAATGATACAGAAATTGGTTGAGTTATCCTTCCACGATGGCACCCTTGCCACCACTCTACTTATGTGAAAGCCACCAGACTTCCTTTCCCTGAAGTAAGGCAGATGCTACTTTTTTTTCCTGCAATATTGCCTGCCTGTTATACAAACAGTGTTTCTAAGGGTTAAGCTTCTGTTTTTTTGATAACAGTAGGAAAGTAACAAATGATCATTGCCTATGAAGAACTGCAAATCATACCTGAGGTACTGAAAACTAAGCTTCTATTGTAGCCATGTTCCTTTCCTAACTCCAGCATATTTTCTAATTTCTGTTCTGTTGCCATAGGTTAATTATTTGCCCTTTCTTGTACTTTGTCTTCATATCATTGTATTCTTTCATGCATGCATGCATGGTGCAGGAGCTTTGTTAATCCCAGTTCCATTGATAATGTTGTACGGAAACATACTGTTTTTAAAAATAAATTAAAATAAAAAAAAATACCATTAATCATAACAAAGGCTTCTTCTGGTCTGAGGGAAATCAACAGTAAGATTAATTTTTAGAACAGAATGCAATGATTATTGCACTAACAGATAGCATTTGCTAACTGCTAAACCCACAAAATTAGGGACAGGAACAGAGTAAGACACTTCATTAGGAAAAAAAAAAAAACAAGAGTTCCATGACAGTGGTGAAGAGAAATGTTGCAGCAGCGTGGATTTCTTTTTTTGTAGCATTGCACTTGGTTTTATAAAGCTGTATTACTAGGTTAAATATATATATATATATATATATATATATATATATATATTATATATTTTATATATGTATATATAGAGAGAGAGCACTACTAACTGAAAATTGTGAGCAAACATAAACATAAATGCATATGCAACCCATAAATGTACTCATTGGATATGCGGTATAGTGGGTCTGGCTCCAAATAAAGGTTCTATCCTTTGTGAAGATTGCTGGTCTGCTTGTGCACCTCTGAAGATTCCAAAAAAATAGAAGGACAGAAAGTATGCAGCCTGACCTTTATTCGATCCTCGGCTGGGGTGCCTTCTGTGTGGAGTCTGCATGCCCTCCATGTGGTCGCGTGGGTTTCCTCCGGGTGTTCCGGTTTCCTCCCACATCCCAAAGACATGCTGCAGGTGGATTGGACACTCTAAATTGGCCCTAGGTTTTAGTGTGTGTGTGTGTGTGTGTGTGTGTGTGTGTGTGTGTGTGTGTGTGTGTGTGTGTGTGTGTGTCTTCTGTGGAAGGTTGGGCGCCGAGCTGGCAACTCGACACTGTAAAACTCCAATGCCAATCATGAGCGGACAAGGTGATCCGCTGTGACGACCCCTAACCAGGAAAAGCTGAAAGAAGAAGAAGAAGAAGACTGCTCAAAAGTAACAACCCTAAACAGGGAGTGTCAAGACAGACAATTAACAACCCAACTGGTTTCTGCACCATAATGTCTGATCTCAAGGTGCAAAAATCAACTGGGTTGTCAGACGTACATCTGTATACTGAATAGGACATTTCTTTCAGGAGTACCTGCAGAAAGTATGCAGAAATAAAGCCTTACCAAAGGAGGAAAAAAAGTTTCACAGTACAGTGAAAATATTCTAGCTGAAGTGTCAGTCTTCCTCTGAGGACAGCAAGAATACCATGACTTGCAATGGCTATACTGATAGAACTTTTATGCATACTGCAGTACCTGCAAATTAAACACAATTTTAATTGAAATTTCTTATGGAACTACTGATTTTTTTAATTTGATTTTTCACATGGACAACTGTGGAATTCAGTGACCACATTTGCGTATCTGTAAACTGTTTTCAGGAACCATACAGTGCAGTTAAAGTTATGAGTGCACTGTGAAGTTGTAGGCATGGAACATACAAATTATTTATTGATAGTGGTACTAAAGATGCCGTACGGAAAAGTGTAGATATAGTGCTATAGATGCGAAAGACTTAATATGGAAGGCAGAATTTAGAAAGGATACCATGAGAAGTAAACCAGTTTCACTCCTTACAATAACAACTTTCATGTCACAGGCAACCTCCCAACAGTGCCTACTAGAGATGCTAATAAGTTAGTATTCACCCATCGGTGAGATCTCACTAGAGATAATTACCAGGTTGTTTAACAGCAAGGTAATGGTGTGTGTATGTGTGTGTGTGTGTGTGTGTGTGTGTGTGTGTGTGTGTGTGTGTGCAGGTGTGTGTGTGTGTGTGTGTGTGTGTGTGTGTGTGTGTGTGTGTGTGTGTGTGTGTGTGTGTGTGGGTAAGTGTATCTGTGAGTGTGACTGAGTGAGGCAGGAAGCTGTACTTGTCTAGATATATGAATGTGTGAATGTCTTTGGGTGGGGGGCTGTCATTCCACCACACTCCCCCAAACTGACAAGTAAATCTTACAATATTGAGAGGTGGTGAAAATTAGACACCATAGGTACTGTTTATATAATGCCTTAAAGGCAATTAAAAATATAATAGAAGAAGTTTTACAGCACAAAAGAAGTTGGGGAGGCACTAAATACCAGGGATACTCTTCATATTGTGCCATAAAGATACCTAAAAAGAGAATGAAACAAGTTTTGCAGCACAAAAGTCATGGAGTGGTGTGTAGGGTGAGATGGGATGAGAAAACATTAAACACCTGGGATATATTTTTATTATGCCCTACAGGCATTTAAACAGATAATAGAACAAGCTTTGAAACACAAAAGAAGTATTTTTTTACTGAATACATTTTTATTGATTTTCAGAAACATAAACATCTTTACAGTATGTATATCAAAGAAATATTTACATAGTCAAAGCTTAAAGAAACAATTCCAAAAAGAAACATTACAAAACCAACTATTTACATAGGATGTCTATACTTGAAAAACTTTGTTTTCTTGAATGTATCTTTGAATAAGATTATAATTTATTACAGCCTTCTGTTTCCAGCACTTGATTTACTTTCTGCCAGGCAATGCTTAAGTAGGTTGTTCTGTTTTTTTTTTCCTTGATTGTTTTCAGTTCCAACTGCAAGACTGATAAAACCATGTTCTTGAAATGTTTAAACTGGGAGGAGTTACAGCTTTCCAGTTTTGTCTAATATTTTTCCTTGCAATAGCAAGGAGACTTAACAAAATTACATATTTTTGCATTGGAACACAAGACAGCACAGGTGTATTCAACAAAACTAGAGATTTTGTAAGTTGGAAATGATCAGTGAGCAATGCCTGTAACAAATAGTTAATACTTTCCCAATATTGTTTAAGTAAATGACATTCATAGAACATGTGTTGCCAATTCGCTATTGATTGTTATTTACACCTCCAACATCTATTTTCTTTCTTATATTTTAGTTCTAATTTGTGTGGTGTTAAGTATGTTCTATGTATAAATTACCACGTGAAAAGTTGCCAATATAGTGATAAAGATGTTAGTTTTAGAGGTGTAAGAATTAGATTTTTATTTTTATCATCTGGCCATTAACTCTTAAAACCCTCTTTTGAGTGGTTTTGCGTGGTTTTGCGCATAGCGCAACATCGGGCAGCGCCGGCTAATTGGGTTTAAACTATTCCTGGCTCCACAAAGTCTGCTGTTCACTTTTTCCCTTAGAACTGCTCGATCTTTCAAACTAAACACCATATTCTCATTTTAAGGCCCCTCACTGGTCCAAATAAGTAATCTTACAAGTTAGCACTAATAAACCATAAGCACTACTTACTCTTATACTCCCTACGATTACCTTGTCCCCTATTGGTCCGTTTTAATTCAGTTCCCTATATTACTCTAGCATGTCCAAAGGTCAGTCAATGGTTTCCTCTCCAGTCCAGCTGGTGAATCTGGGAATTTTGAGGCAATGTTACAACTGTCTCATGTACACGGACAACCCTCTCCTCCTCCAAACAGGTTCAAATATATGTGAGAGAAGCAACCATATAGCCAAACTGGAGGCTGAGCTCTCTCATCTCAAAACTGTGTAACCAGTGAGGAGGAGAAGGTAACCTCACACAACACAATTCCAGTATCACATAGTCCCACCACAACAGTGAACCAAACACATAAAAACACAAAAACATACTCGGAGGCTCTAAATAAAAATCTACCTAAGCAACAGTGACCTCCAAAGCAGACATCCAAGCAAACGCTACCCCAAAACAAAACATGTACAACACATAGCACACAAAGTCAGTGTGCCAAGCAGTCACAGCCCTTAAGGCTGAATAACACACCTGATGCCCTTGTAATAGGTGACTCTATTGTCAGACACACTGATGTCCTGCTCACCAGGCTGAATAAAGAGAAGGTCACAGTGAGCTGCCTGTCGGGCGCTAGGATCCGCCACATAACGCAAGCACTCAGGTCACTCCAAAGCAAATACAAATATGACTCAGTCATTGTACATGCTGGCGTGAATGACCTGAGACGTACCTCCCTTGACTACATGAAAAGAGACATAGAGGAGCTCTCTGATCATGTAGCCCAGGCCGGTATGACCCTGACCTTGAGCAGCATCTTACCCTCACCTAGAATGATGCCACAGTATAAAGACAAAATGATCGATTTTAACAATTGGCTAAAATTTTGGTGTCATTCAAAGGGGATCCAGTGTCTGTCAGCCTGGGATGACATGCTCGATAAGCCACGTTGCTTTGCTAGGGACGGCTTGCACCTGTCACCCCTGGGCTTTCGGATATTGGCAAAGGCTCTTGCCACCCCCATAGTGCCTTTTTTAGGCAAGGCTCAAAAAAGTCAAACCCACCTCCATAGACAGCACAAGGAACAAGAAACTAAGAATAGTGCTGCTAAACGCCAGAAGTCTTAACCTCAAGATGCATGCACTCGAAACTCTCCTCAGTATGGAGAACATCGATATCTGTGCAGCGACAGAAACCTGGTTCAAGGTTCCAGAGAGCACCCCAGCACTACCAGGTTATACCTCATATCATGCTTTTCGGCCCCAAATCCCGGACCAAACCACAAAAGGAGGGGGAGTTTCCATATTTATCAAGGATATCCACACCTCCAGTTTAGTGGCAGTGCATGAAGTATCGGAGACCATCCATGTGCAACTGACAGTGGGCAAGACTGATTTTCAGTTTATAGCATCCTACAGACCACCGTCTCAAAGTCAGGAATCCCACTTGGCTTTCCTGAAAACATTAGAGAACACTAATATCTCTCCGAACACCATTATATTGGGTGACTTCAACTACCCAAACATAGACTGGGAGCATTACTCAAGCCCCAGCACCTTAGCCCAAAGGTTCCTGGAATTTATAAACTCAAATGCTATGGAACAACTAGTCACCACTCCCACAAGAGGGGAAAACATACTAGACCTGATCATTACCAACATGGGGACTCTATGCTCCATACCAGAAGTATATCCTTCATTGGTAAGATCAGACCATAAATTAATTTCACTGGATATCCACATCCCGACCCCACCCCCAGCCCAGAAAACCACAGTGAAAAACTTCTCAAAAGCGAAATTCACACTTCTCAAAAGTGAAGTGGATTCCTTCAAGGCCCCAGGGCCAGTGGAAACTATGGCCCAAACTGCAGAATCCTATATAAACACATTCTACGGACATCTCCAGGAATGCATGGATCATGCTATCCCAAACAAAATCAAGACCCAATCATCCAAAGGCAGGCGTCCAGTCTGGTGGACCCCAGCCATAAATAAACTGTACAACAGAAGGAGGAAACTACTACATGATAGAGCAAAATCCCTAAAAGGGAAGGTATCTCTGATCAGTACTAGCAAAAAATTAGGATCCCTCATAAAATCCTCCAAGGCCAGCTTTGAGAGAAAAATTGCACAGGACACTAAAGACAATCATAAGGCTTTTTTCAGTTATGTTAGGAACCTGGGATGCAACTCCCAGACTTGTTCTGAGTTGATTCTAAACGACAAAAAATACACTGAACCCACAGACATCGCCAATATCCTGGCAGACAGGTTCAGTGCAAACATCTCCCCCCAAAAGAGCAAGTATCTATCCCGGCAGAGTGCAACCTCCCAAACATCTCTGATGCTCAGGTGAAGGCCGCCCTCTCCAAAGCAAAAAACACTGCTTCCATGGGACCAGATGGCGTCCCGGGTTGCGTCCTACATGAACTCCAAGAGAACTAATCCCTCAAGTAAAACTGCTGTACAATCTCAGCCTCACTACAGGATATCTGCCCAAAGAATGGCGTACAGCAATAGTGGTCCCACTCCACAAAGGTGGCACCTCTGCAGACCCTGGAAACTATCGCCCCATAAGCCTGACTAGCCTAGTATGCAAGGCTATGGAGAGGATCATCATGGAACTCATAAACAAAGACATTAGGGACCTACAGACACTAGATCCTACCCAATTTGGCTTTGTCAAGAGCAGATCCTGCCTTTTGAACCTGGTCGACTTCTTCGAAACAGTCACCAAGGCCATAGATGAAGGGAAGGTAGTCCACACAGCCTATCTGGACCTCGCAAAGGCATTTGACACAATACCCCACTCGGGCATCATAGATAAGCTATCCAGCCTAAATATAAACCCCTATGTCACAAGATGGGTTGCAAACTGGCTCAAAGACAGAACCCACAGAGTCAGAGTTGCTGGAGCCATGTCAGACTTGAAACCGGTCACAAGTGGCGTCCCACAAGGTTCTGTCCTGGGACCTCTCTTGTTCAGTATTTACTTTTCTGAGGTACAGGCCAACGTGGGAGGACTATGGCTCACCAAGTTTGCAGATGACTGCAAACTGGGCGCCATAATTGACTCTCCAGCTGACACAAACATCCTTCAAAAAGGTCTCGCAGAGATGGATAACTGATGCCAGAGCCATGGTCTAAAGCTAAATGCCAAAAAGTGTATAGTCATACCCTTTGGCAAAAACAATGTGCCCACAAATTACCTCATAAGTGTTAACCCATTAAGTACAGAGAAAGTAATTAGGGATCTGGGGACCCAAGTTGATAGCAATCTCTCTTTTGACAACCACATTGCCAAAGTGGTTAGAAAGACCTTCTACATAGCCCACCTCATCATGAAAGGATTCACATCTAGATCCAGAGAGGTAATCATGCCCCTTTATTCATCCCTCATCAGGCCCATCATAGAATACAATGCCCCCTTTGGGATGTACCTTACCCGACACCTGCAGCAATTAGAAAGACCCCAAAAGTACCTCACCAGGAGGATCAAGGGACTCAAACAGATGCCATATGCTGCTCGGTTAAAAAAACTCCAGCTCTACTCAGTTGCATACCGCCTACTTCGAGGCGATCTATGCCTGACATATAAAGCTATGTCCAACCCAGAATTAATGGACATGCTCCACCTCAGTAAATCTAAATCCCTTATAGCCACGTGCTTGAGGGACTTGAACCTCAGCACAGAAATAAATAGAACATGCTGGAGGGACAGATTCATAACCCAGGGGCTCCCTTCACTCTGGAATAGAATTCCAATTCATGTTAGGCAGAGCACCTCACTGACTCTCTTCAAGAAGAATCTTGATGAGTGGATGGGGGATCGTAGGTTTGTCCTGGGGATTACTTCCGTGTCACTATTAGACAGAGGCACAGTAAACTAAACTTTAAAAAGGGCACAGTATACTCAAATCAAGGGGTGGCGTAAGCCAAACACAATCGGGCTAGGCTTATAAATGCCCCAGGGCAGATAGCCTAGTATGAACCTATGAAACTATGAACTGTTTCATAGTATTTCCATATATTTTGTTTATTATGAATTCTTGTTTATTTAACTGATTTGTACAATACTGATAAAATTCCTTTCCCATTTGTGGGAAATTCCATTAGCATTATTAATTGCTCTATGAACTTAGGAAACTTTTCCTTAACAGACTTCTGCATTATTGCCTGTTGGTTTAAAACTGTTTGTCTTAATCCCTGCAGTGTTAACCACATGTTATTTTCAAGGTTGAACTCACTAATAATTTGCTCTATCATTAGTACTTTATTAGTGTTTATCAACTGATGCCAGTAAATTAGATTATTCTTACTAAGTGTTTTAACTGCTACTGAGCCCTGTGTTATAATATTATTTTGTGTATATGCTATAGGGAATAGAAAAAAGACCATCCTTTTATATCCGGATTTTTGTTTACAAAGTGCATAAAAGACTTTAGGGTATTGATAATGTATTTAGAACTTATATTTTTGTGTTTCCCTGTTGCCATATATTCCTTCAATAACCAAAGTAAGCTATTCAGTACTATTTCCATATGTTTATTTATTGTATCATGAGTTGTTTTTAACCAGATGTTTTCATGTAATAGTTTCCATTTGGAAGTATATTCTTTGTTTAACCATAGAGAAACTGTTTTAAAAGCTGACAATTGTATATATCCTTTTAAATCTGGTAAGCCTTTTCCACCTTCTTCCCATTTGTCAAATTGTTGTCTTAGGGCAACTCTGGGTTTTTTAGGGTGCCATACGAATTTCATTATTAACCCTTCAAATTGTTTTAAATATGATTTAGGTGGCGGTAGTGAGCAAACTTGTATACAATGCAGAATTTTCGGGAATATAATCATTTTAATTATATATAGTCTTTCCTCCATGGTAAAAAATAGCTTATTCCATTTTTGTATGAATTCTTTGATATTATCCAAAATGTCTTTATAGTTTAGTTGCACTGTTGTATCTATGTCATTTGCAATTTTAACTCCTAAGTATTTCTAGATAGATATTTATGATATATTTTATTTAATGCTTCTTTGTTCATATTTATTAGTAACATATTGGTTTTATTTTCATTAAATTATAGTCCAGAAATCTTCTTAAACTGTTTTGTTGCTTTCCATAGTTCTTTTAGTATGTTATTATCTTCTTTTAAAGTCAATAAAATGTCACCTGCAAATAGTTGGATTTTTAACTCAAGGTCAGTATCTAGTTGAATTCCTTGAATGTTTGGGTTTGCACACATGAAATTTGCTAATGGTTCTATTATTAATGCAAATAAAAGAGAAAGTGAACAACCCTGTTTTGTACCTTTTGTAAATAGGTTCAGATAAACAGGCTCCTATTTATATGTATGCCGAAGATTTATCATAAAGAGACCTTATTAGCGAGGTAACATTTTTTGAAAATCCATCCCAATTCATGGAAGTGAATGTAGTGTTGATATCTAAACAAATGACTTTCATTTTATTTATTTATTTTTTGTTTATGAAATCAATAAGGGACACAATTCTCTTTATATTGTCATATGTATTTCTGTTTTTAATGAATCCTGTTTGATCATTCTCTATCAATAATGACAATATTTGTTTTATTCTTTTTGCATGAACGTCATAAATATTTTATCATCTATATTTAATAAACTTATGGGTCTATATGAGGTACACTCATCAGGTTTTATCTTGTTTCAAACTTAGTGATACTTAAGTGTATTTCCAAGAAGGGAGGACATTTATTACCTTCTTTAACTGATGTGAACACACTTAGTAATAGATTTAATGCATTATCAGATAGTAGTTTAAACATCTCTGGTGTAATATTCTTCATGGTGCTTTGTTTAATTTTAGTTTCTTGATTTGCACTTTAATTTCTGTCACAGTTATATCTTTATCTATTATTTTTCTGTGTTCATCTGATAATCTTAGTCTTATATTTTCCTTAAGAAATTTTCTAAGTGCTTCACTTGATTTTCCTTTATTTTCTTGACTATTGAGTTTATTAAAATGCATTCCAAAGGCTTCTGGGAATCCATCTAAGTCTGATACTGTTCTTTTTTTGTCTATATTGTATATTTGTTTATCTGATTTGCCTGTATCATTCTTTTCATCCTGTTAGCTATTCTCCTTTGATTTTTTAGATTCATAGAGTAAGCACATAATTTGACCTTCTGTAGATTAATCATTGTTTTATGGGTTATTATTTCTAAGTATTTTTTGTTGAGGTCTTCTAATTCTTTTTCTGAAGCTAAGTTGCATTTATGAATATCTAATTTCATCTTGTCTATTTTAGTTTGTAGTTCTGACAGTTCTTTATTCCAATGCTTTTGTTTGTTTTTTATACCAGGCTACGGTTTAAATCTGGAAGTGTTTGCATCTCTGCAGTATAGTATTGTTTAAACTCTTTAAGGTTTGCTATATAGGCTGGAATTCTTATGATTGTAAGTTTTCTTTTAAAGTTAAAATATATTTCAAAAGTTATTGCATTATGGTCTGAGAAGAGACAGGTGATTGTTTTGACTTTGCTTATTTTTGTGGTAAGATCTTTTGTTATATAAACTCTCTCTATTCTGGAAAAGGTGTTACGTCTGTGTGAGTAATGTGTGAATATCAATGAATCTTGTTCAGCATATGTGTTAATGTCCATTAAGTTATACGAGTTAGTAAACTCTGTAATTAATTTTGATAGTGGAGATTTCTTGCATGTGTTTTTTAGCATTTGTATCCTTTTCTTTCATAAGCCGCGGTGGTACAGCGGTAGCATTATTGCCTCACAACAAAAGGTTCTCCTGTTCGATTCACGGCTGGAGTGCCTTCTGTGTGGAGTCTGCATGTCCTCTCTGTGGTCAAGTGGCCTCCAAAAGACATGCGTGAATGGGCATGCCTTTGCTGAAGGTTGGGCGTCAGGCTGGTAACTCAGCACCATAAAAAATCTACTGCCAATCATTAGCAGACCGGAGTTCCGCTGTGGCAACTCCTAACCGAGAAAAGCCAAAAAGACAAACATACAATTAAAATCTCCTGCAATTATTGTATTACCTTTGGAATGTTGTATTATGTTCTCTAAATGTTGTTTGGCTGCCCTGACACCCACTCCTGGTATCCAATAGTTGTTTACCAGCGTATAAGCCAAACCATTCATTAATATTGACAATAAACAAAACATTCCTGAGTTATCATTGACTTAATTTATGATCTTGGGCATCAAGGTAGTCTTTCTCCATAATATTGTTGCACCTCTTTCCTTTTTATTATATTCTGAACTTGCTAGTAATGTGCAGTTTGCATAGTAATCTTATTAATGTCTTGCTGTATATGATGTGTTTCTTGTAAAAATACTAATTACGTTTTACATAGTTTAAGATATCTTTGTAAGCTTCCTCTTTTACAGCTGTTATTTAAGCCATTGACATTGATAGAAATGCATACTATACCTTTTTATTTAACCATTGTTCTGTTTTTGTGTTTGTACATAACATTGTATGTGTGCTGAAAACTTTCTACCATTCATTTCATGTTTGTTTGTGTCTTTCAGCTTTTTCCCGGTTAGGGGTCGCCACAGCAGAACTCCAGTCCACTAATGATTGGCAGTAGAGTTTTACGTGCTGGCTTGCCAGGCCTAACGCACAACCTTCAACAAAGGAATGCCCGTTCACGCATGTCGTCACACAGAAGATGCTCTAACTGAGGATCGAACGGGCAACGTCTAACTGTGAAGCGACAATGTTACTGCAGCACCACCACCGCAGTAGTTTACCATTCATTTCATATATGTTATAAATGCATTGCTTAGACATCCATTTAAAAGGTACAAATAAAAACTGCCTGTGTAAAAAGTAGTTTTCAAAATATAAACAACCAATCATTCCCTTCATGGGAGAAAACATCCCATCCCTGAATACGTTTACCATTCAAGTGACCCCTCTTATCCCTATTCAGCATCTTCCCACAGCTTTCCCAACAAAAAATATAACTAAAAGCATCAAATTCTTATTGCTAGTGTGCTATCAAACTTCACCTATTAAACTGCATAATATTCAATTAAAAATGATTACAGCGACTGTTATATGCTGTTACTGTCTGTAGTTAAATAAAATAGTGTAACCAACTTTAAATACAGAAAAACTAAAAAACTGCTCCAAACCAAGACCAAAAGACACGGACACCAAAGGTTAGCACTTCCATTCACTTTAATATGCTGGGAACTTCATCAGAACAACACTCTAACTACCCTAAAACAGCATTTAAATACTTAATTAGCAGTCACATGACTGAATAATCATAGCTTAAAAAGAAAGCTCATTTTTATAAAAGTAAAACAATACATACAAAAATCCATATAGTGGAAATAGTAGAAGTAGAAAACATAATTAAAACGTTTTTGGTACATTCTAATAAATGTCATAAAATGAAGTTTTAAAAAAACTTTATAGCTTAGTTTGCAAAAAACACTTTATGTTAATGGTGTCATTTAGACCTGGTGCAACATCTGCGCCCAAGTAAATTTGCCATAAGGATTCTTTGCATTCTAACCAGGTTTTATAATCACCCAAAAAAGTTTCTTGACTGACAGTATCTATCACTGAAAAAACTAATTTTTTGAAGTCAATACAAATACCAGCATGTTTTGCCAAAGCATTGGTTTGTTCTTTTTTCTTAATTGCTAAACAATGTTCATAAATACGTCTTTTTAAACACCTAGTAGTCTTTCCTATGTAATAACTTGGGCAGGATAAACATTGTACAACATATACTACCATTTCACTTTGACAAGTGTAATATCCTTTGGCCCAAAAAGTTCTTTTTATGTGACTAAATTCCACTGAAGATGTGTTACTGATGTACCTACACTGTCTACAAGAATTACAAGAATAACTACCTTTTTTTCTGAATGAGTGCACTTTTTATGTCAGTTTTGTTATTACAACCCTGTTCTAATAAACTCTTAATGTTTGTAACTTTTTTATAAGTAAACAGAGGTCGCAGTCCTATAATCTTGGCTAAATCTATATTACCTAGTACAATTTTCCAATTGTCAACTATAATTTTTCTAATAGTCCACATCTCATTAACTATAGGAAGTGGAAATGAAAATGTAAAGCTGTTGTTCAAATTCTTGGAGTGGTCACGGATACCCTGTCCTTCATTCAATGCTTCAAATTGGGTGTGACCTCTCAAAATTGGACATGCCTTGCCATCTCTTAACTTTAGAACTTCATTTTCTATTTGGTTCAGCCACAATCTGTCATAACCTCTAGCCTCAAATAAAGTTCTCAAAGTCTCCATTTGTTTTGTAAAGTCAGTATGTGATGTAGTTAATCTACTAAGTCTAATTAGTTGTCCTTTAACAACACCCTTTTTCATATGAGGAGGATGGAGGTTGTCTCTATGTAGATATTGGTTGGCAAACACTGGTTTTCTATAAATGCTACTGATAAACTGTTTGGACTGAAAATCAAATGTCAAATTTAAATCCAAAAAGTTAACACTACAACCAAAACCACTGATGGTGAACTTTATGAAGTCAGTGGAATTGTTTAAGTCAGAAACTAGCATTTTGAAATCTTCATAGCTACCTTGCCAAAGAAAAAAGAAATCACCAATGTAACGGCGATATATCAGTATCCTATCAAACAACCTGTGTTTAATAAGAGACTTATTTTCCCAATTCACCATCACAAGGTTAGCAAAAGCAGGGGCAACTCTAGCCCCCATAGCTACTCCTGATGTTTGTTTGTATAGTTGTTCATTGAATTTAAAAAATGTATTATTAAGAACAAGATCCTTTAGTGCACAAACAGTACTTATCTTTGTATTGTCAAAATCAGTATTTGTAGTTAAGTATTCTCTCAAAAATTCCAAGCCTATTTCCTGATCAATGCAGGTGTAAAGAGAAACTACATCCAATGTAGCAAAAACAAAAGTACTATCTGGTAATGTAGAGTCCTTTAGGATTTCTAATAGATGCCATGAATCTTTTATGTAATGTTTCGAAGCCTGCATCACAGGATTTAAAAGAAAATCCAACCAAATAGATAGTGTTTCTGTCTTAGACTTTGCTGCAGATATAATTGGTCTAAAAGGGGGATTAACATTGTTTTTCTGTATCTTTGGAATACCAAAGAGTACTGACATTTTGGGAAATTCAACTTGTAAACAGACGTAAGTTTGATAATCTATTTCTCCTTGACAAAACATGTCAGACAGTAAGGTGTCCAATTTCAGATAACTATTTTTAATAGTGGACAACTCTACCCCCTGATATGTATCATTGTCTTTTAACATTTCGTCCATTGCTGTAATATAATCTTTTGTAGCCATAATAACAATTTCCCCCCTTTATCTGCTCTCATAACCCTAACTTGGGTGTTAGTGCACATACTTTTGAGTGCTTTTTCTTCCAAATCAGTCAAATTGTGAACCTTGTTGTCAGGCTTTAACTGTCTAAAGCTGGATTCACATATATTTTGGAAGACCTGCAAGGTTCCTAGCAATGGTGGATTGTAGGTATTACATTTTTTAGGCATTTGAGAGACATTAACCTGGTTGTCTATGTTAACATCCAGCATGACATAACTCAAATTCAATTTTCTAAGGAACAATCAAAAGTCTACAATAACTTTAGCTAGATTAAAAGAATTTGCTGGTATAAATGATAAACCTTTTTTCAAAACTTCACATGCCTGTTCAAGAATTTGAACAACAGCTTTACATTTTCATTTCCACTTCCTATAGTTAATGAGATGTGGAATATTAGAAAAATTATAGTTGACAACTGGAAAATTGTACTAGGTAATATAGATTTAGCCAAGATTATAGGACTGCGACCTCTGTTTACTTATAAAAAAGTTACAAACATTAAGAGTTTATTAGAACAGGGTTGCAATAACAAAACTGACATAAAAAGTGCACTCATTCAGAAAAAAGGTAGTTATTCTTGTAATTCTTGTAGACAGTGTAGGTACATCAGTAACACATCTTCAGTGGAATTTAGTCACATAAAAATAACTTTTTGGGCCAAAGGATATTACACTTGTCAAATGTAGTATATATTGCACAATGTTTATCCTGCCCAAGTTATTACATAGGAAAGACTACTAGGTGTTTAAAAAGACGTATTTATGAACATTGTTTAGCAATTAAGAAAAAAGAACAAACCAATGCTTTGGCAAAACATGCTGGTATTTGTATTGACTTCAAAAAATTTGTTTTTTCAGTGATAGATACTGTCAGTCAAGAAACTTTTTTGGGTGATTATAAAACCTGGTTAGAGTGCAAAGAATCCTTATGGCAAATTTACTTGGGTGCAGATGTTGCACCAGGTCTAAATGACACCATTAACATAAAGTGTTTTTTTGCAAACTAAGCTATAAAGTTTTTTTAAAACTTCATTTTATGACATTTATTCGAATGTACAAAACACTTTTTAATTATGTTTTCTACTTCTACTATTTCCACTATATGGATTTTTGTATGTGTTTTTTTACATTTATAAAAATGAGCTTTCTTTTTAAACTATGATTATTCAGTCATGTGACTGCTAATTAAGTATTTAAATGCTGTTTTAGAGTGGTTAGAGTGCTTTTCTGATGAAGTTCACAGCATATTAAAGTGAATGAAAGCACTAACCTTTGGTGTCCATGTCTTTTGTTCTTGGTTTGGAGCAGTTTTTTAGTTTTTCAGTGATTTTGTGTCTTTTCAAGTTTTTTTGGAGTCAACTTTAAATACAACATTGTTCTAGTATATACCTCTTTTATCTTATCTCACTGTATTATTTAATGTCCTTCAACCAACATCTGTTTTCAGTGTAACAGTTTCTATTGTATAGTGTCAGCATTTTATTTAGACAACGCTTTATTATCACTGCATTTCTTGCTTCATTTACCACCATTGTATACATATATATCCTTTTGCCCATATGTATATTTCTAAGTAACCATTTTATTTTTAGTGTTTCTTTATGCCAGATTTAATACACAACTAAGATGACTGTTAGTATTTGTTGCAAACTCTATGTGTACACTATCCAAGTAGGTTCATATTTCCTGCTGTTACAAAAGACGTCTTGTGGTGAAATACTAAACACCAGGGATACTCTTTATAGCATGCTCTTAAAGCACTTAAAAAGACTCAAGTTCTGTACCAGCAGCATTCACAAACAGCTCTGTAGTGAAACTTTAGCCCTCTGCACTACCACTTAAACACCAAAGATGGTCTTATGTATTACCTTAAGTCTTGAAAAATCATAATGAAAAACAAGTTAAAGTAAAAAAGGGTTGTGGAATTTTGAACCTTGCAGTCTTGGCACAGGGAGCAGCTTGACAAGCAAGACCCTTAACAATCTACACTAACTGAAGAGGACTTGTGCTTCGGTATATTTTATATGGAAATGTCAATAATCGAAAAGCTGACTGCCAACAACCCGAAAAAAAAAAGGACCAAAAACACAGGTGTCACTCTTCCCTCTCTAGTATAGATGACAAATGGGTGGGTTCGTTGATATGATTTGTTACATAGAAACACTTCCGGATGGATTGCAGCATTACAAAATATAAACAGACAGATGACACAGACATGTATGCCTACATCTTAACAGCTAACTACAAAATGGCAGTCAGGCTCGCACATGCTCAGTATTTATACATTTGTGCAAGCCCCTAGAAAGCTTCTTAAAGCTTTACACACACATTGATTTACATCTTCCCTCTTAAATAGATTGCCCTCAATGAAATGACATTGGAATAAGACATGCAATAATATAGACATTAGAAACAAATACAATGTTCATTTCCAAGTTGCCATGTATTTCTAACATAGTCTGGAAATGGGACCTGATCTAGTAATATAGTAATCAGAATTGGGTTTAGTGACAGGGACAGTCTTTGGTGAACAACTCATATTGAGAATTTCAGGATTCATCGTAGAAATGGGAATATCTACTGGAATATCCTCTGGAACTGGAATGCTGGATAACTCACTCTGCGATAAAGAGTCTTTCTCATAGGCTAGGTGCTGTGGTACAGGCTAGGACACCTGCATCAAATGTTTCCAGTTCTGCCTAAACTCTACTCCTTGTAATTTCACAATGTATGATCTCGGCTCTGAACAAATACTTATCATGACTCGAATCTGAGCATAACCTTTGCACATTTGCATTCTCACTGTCTCTCCTTCACGTAATAGATTGAGCTATTTGCTGGATTTATCATAATAAGACTTCTGGGCTAGGCGTTTCTTTAACAGATGGGCTTTCACTGATCTGTTATTCTTATCAATTGGAACCAATAAACTACTGCTGACTGGTAATATGGTTCTGGTTTGTCTTGACAGAAGTTTCTGGGCAGGTGAACCAAGATGTTTATCATGAGGAATATTTATGAGATTCAGGAAAACATCACTAGTGTCTCTTTTCGACTTCTCAAGTAACTACTCCATGTTCTGCCAAACTATTTGTCTGCAGATTCTCAGGACTACTCATAACATGAATAAAGTCCCACTGTTCGGTGAATCTTTTAAATTGCTGGCTAATAAACTGTGTGCCATTGTCAGAAATAACTTTCTGTGAACTACCATGGGCTGCAAAATGACACTTCATCTTAGAAATGACAATACTGGATGCTAAGTTAGGAAGTAGGTCAATCTCGAACCAATTGGAGTAAGAGTCTACTAACACCAAGTAATGCTGACCATTCCATTTGAAAATGTCAGTGGCTACAGTCGACCAAGGTAGTTCAGGAATCTGGTTTTGCTGAAGTAGTTCCTCCTGATGATGTGGCTTTGTACTATTACATACAGAACAAGATGAAAGTACTCTCTCAATGCCTTGTGATATAGAAGGACAAAATACTAGTCCTCTCACCCTCCTTTTAGTAGAATCAGTTCCTGGGTGGCCATGATGCAAGATAGTAATATACTTTTGTTGCAAAGACTGTGGAACAATTACTTCCGGACCTTTCTTGACAATACCATTATCAGACAGAATCTCATCTCTGTAAGGAAAATAAGGTTGCACTTTTTGAAGTAAACTAGATTGCTTTGACAGCCATCCTTGATCAATAATGTTGTTTGCCCATCTGTAAAACAGGATCTGAGGGTGTGTGATTTCTAAGCACATCAAGACATGTGAAAGAAAAAATTCTCATTTCCGTGACTTCAAAATCAAGATTCTCACTTTCATGCTGTTCTGGGTGATCTGGATAATGTATCAGTAAGATAAAGAAGTTTGCCTTTTAGTAGACAAGATTGAAATTGTACTTCTGCAATCTCAACATCATAGATTGCAATCTGGCTGGAGCTGCATGCATAGGCTTTCTCAAAATAGTGACTAGAGGCTGGTGGTCTGTTTCAATCTGAATGGATCTACTATAAATATAATTATGGAACTTCGAACATTCAAGCTCAGTTGCCAAAAGTTGTTTCTCTATCTGAGCATACTGCATTTCAGTTTGGGTTAGAGATCTGGAAGCATAGGCAACAGGTTGATCCTATTTTGAAGAATGACTGCAGCAAGACCAAATTTCAAAGCATCACGAGAAAGAGTAACTTGTTTGTGAACATCATAGTATCTGAGAGTTGGTGGACTGGCAATTCTGTGTTTCAAGACATCAAATGCACTCTGGTGTTGTTCCAACCATGACCAGGATACATCTTTCATGTCAGCTCTCTAATCAGTGCTGCTAGTTAGCTTAAGTTTGGAATGAACTTGCCAAGGTAGTTAGCCATGTCAAGAAACCATTATAAGGCTTGAACATTGTCTGGAGCTGGCATCTCGATAATAGCTATTTGTTTGGAAGGGTCTGGTTGCAAGCCTGAACTGGTAAATAAATGACCAACATACATAACTTCTCATAACTTTGACTTGCACTTCTCAGGATTCAGCTTAAAATTCACTTGATGTGCTCTTTCCAGAACCTTCCTGAGGTTTCTGTCATACTCAGCTTCACCATTACCTCCTACTAGAATATCATCTACAATAATAACACAAAGATATCCAGAAAACAATTTGCTCCATTGCACGTTGAAGACTTCACTGGCAGAATTTATCCCAAATGGCATTCTCAAAAATCTGTACCTGCCGAAAGGAGTACTGAAAGTAGTAAGCAATGAGGATGTCTTGTCAAGCAAAATTTGCCAAAATGAGCTTGTTGCATCTAAGACAAAAAAAAACAGTGGCATTTGGCATCAGAGCTGCAACTTCTTCAACTGAACGCATTGGATGATGAGGTCTTTTCAGTGCTTTGTTCAAATTTCATGGATCAATATATATTTTGTTATAATCTGAGCTTTTCTTATGAGCTACCATCATGGAAGATACCCATTCAGTAGGTTCTGCAGCTGGACAAATTACACCTTATTGCACCATTTTATCGATCTCAGCTTTGACTCTGTTCTGCATAACTCCTGGAACCTTCCAGGCTGGCCTGACAACTGGGCTGACATCTGGGTCTAACTTCATGGAGTACACAACTGGAAGCTTGCCGAGTTTGTCTTTGAAAAGATCAGCATAGGTAGAAAAAATATACTTGGTGAAATTAGAAAAGTGGTCTTTCAAACAATGGACTTCCTTATTAAATGAAAGCAGTCCCATTTTTAAACTATCTCTGAGCCCTAATAATGACTAGATGTGCCTTTTGACCACATAAAATAACAAGTCATAGCTTCTCCCAGCAGAGTAACATGAAAGTACTACAGAGCCTTCGGTTTGAATTTCTTCACCAGTATAAGCAACAAGCTTTGCACACTTTACCAAATCAAGCTTCCCAACAGCACATACTCTAGCAAATGCTTCTGCCGACATAACATTGCGTTTTGAACCTGTGTCAACTTTGAGCTCTATGGGTGTTCCATTTATCCAAACAGTACAAAATACTTCATTCTTTGCCCATAAATCTACTGCATTGTCTGTTTTATGAAGCACTGACACACCATCAACATGAAAAGTAGGGTCACAGCTTTCTAATTGATCAACTTGTTTTTTTGAATGTTCACTTCTAATAAAAGAATATGTGCATTTTGATTTACAAAACTTTTTGAAATGATTCTACTAATTGCATTTGTGACATTGCTGACCAAAAGCTAAGCATTTTTTCCTTTTAGGATCATGACTTTCTCCATAGTTACGACAGTTGGCTATGAAACTGGGTGGGGGCCCTTTCTTTGAGTTTGCTGACTCACCCTTATGCTTCACTGAGTCTATGCATGCTCTGGAATTTGTAGAAAGGTACAGAGTTTCCCAGTGAGTGTTGCAGGGTTTACAGTTAATGCCATATGCTTAGCCTGTTTCTTTTAACCATGTGCTGAATATTATCAAAATGGCTATAGAAGTTACTGGAAACATGCATCTTTCATTTGTAAGCATATCTGTGTGCTTTTCTGTAAGCTCCTATATCTGGCAAATCTCAATGGTCTTTTTCAAAGTTAAATCACTGTCATGAAGCAAAATCTTTCTCACAGCATCATCTTTAATACCACACACAAACTTGTCTTTTATCAACTCATCCCTTAACTCACCAAATCTGCATATTGTAGCCTTGTTTCTCAAATCAGTTATATATGCTGCAAAAGTTTCACCAGGCTTTTGATCTCTTGTGTGAAATAAATGCCTTTCCATTGTAACATTCATTTGGGGGTTACACATTTATCTAAATTTACATTTTAAGCACTCAGAGTCCTCCTTTGACTCAGCCGGTACTACTATATGACGGTTTTCCCCCCTCTCCTGCAAAGACAGTAGGTGCATACACAAATCAACACTCTCTTTCTATGGCTTCTGACTCAGCTAAATTAAGCAGAATAAATGCCTTTGCATGGTCATCTTTATCAGAAAATGCAGCCTGAATGAAAATATCATACTCTTGCTCAAACACTCTCTAGCTCCCTGGAATATTATTGTCAAACACAAGTGGAATAAGTTTGCAAAATCCGTCTGCCATACCAGCAAATTATGCCCAAACACACTGAAAAATATGGCCCTTGTAATTATATGAACAAGGTGCTACATGTGCCTGTAATAACATTCAAATGCACAATAAACTCTTTGAAATACTGTACTTTGTGAAATATACTTTGAAAATAATTGTGCTGTAATACTGCACAAACATGCAAACACTTCATACACTTCAGGCAACTCAAATAGCTTTGATTAATGTGAAAAAGTAGTGCTTAGTGAAAAAATGTGGTTGTTTCCCTTATTTTATTCATTTTATGCGATTCAGACATTATTTGAGACATTTCCATAGTTATTTTGAACATTTCTGTTAAATATATCATAATTTTGAATATTTCTTTTACTTAGAAATTTGTTTAGAGCATTCTGAATGCCTTTCATATTTTGTGAATAAGAAATAGTTTGAGCAAGTTTTAATACCTGAAATCCGTTTCTGACCTGTTATGCAAATTATACGTGCAGTAGGGATGATTTGCTCCTGTATTTTACTCCAATCTTAACTCAGTGCCTCTCGTTCTCAAAGCTGAGAAATCTGGATCCCATTCTGGCATCATGTCTTTTTAGACATGCCACTTCTGACACCATGTCACGCAGCCCTTTCTAGTATAGATGACAAACAGGTGGGGTAGTTCATCTATATGCTTTATTATAAAGAAACACTTCAGGACGGACAGCAGCATTACAAAATATAAATTAACTGATTAACAGACAGACTACACAGACATACATGCTTCCATCTAAACAGCTAACTACAAAGTGGCAGTCAGGCTTGCACACCATCAGTATTTATACACTTGTGTAAGCCCCTAGAAAGCTTCTTAAAGCTGTACACACATATTGATCTACAACAAGGAAGGTCTAATTTTAAAAATTGCTCTTCTTATTTAAACTTCTTTTTGTGGGGGGAGGTCCAAGCTCCTCCTGCAACCCTCCCATGTGGGGGGGGCACCACCTGAACTTATATTTACCAATTCCAAGACAGCCACACCTCAGAGAAAATGGAATATTCAAAAAAATACCATTTCAGACTTGGTCCATGTAAGCCTGCTCTTTTGGCCATTCAGTCTTCATATTTCAGAACTTGTTCTAGCAGGTCCTAGCATTTCAAACAGTTACCACTTTGTATATTATATGAATTATGAAACTGTAATGTATGTTATTATTCAATGTCTGCAATGGTCCGTGTGCTATGAGGCACAGGGCACATCTAAGAGGCACATTTGTAAAGTCAGGGATAGTTTTAAATTACTTGGACTCACTTAAAAAGTGAACAACAGATCAGGCACCATGATATACTTTATAAGCAATAACTAAAATGCAACTCTAATGTCTAGCATTACTGACTGACTCTAAGGCTCCACAATTTATGAGGGCAGGGATAAAAGTGATACATCAGATATGATTTGTCAGATCTCTATCAGAAGACCGAAAGATGTAAACCGTGAATGCTGACAACGTCGAAAAGACCGAACCTCAAAGTGCTTTTTGACAGATCATGGTACAGTGAAGATTGGAATATTTGCCCTTTCCTCACTGTAGCGCAATCTCGGAGTTGGTATATATATACTTAGCGGGGGGGGGGTGCAGCCCCCCAACAGCAAGTTCAAGGTCTTGTCTTTTCAACGTTGTTTACATCTTTCAAACTTCTGCTATAGACCCAATTTGGCTGATGTCTAGCATTATTGATTGACTCTAAGGCTCCAAAATTTATGAAGGCAGGGATAAAAATGATATATCAGGTATGGTTCAAATGAATAACGCTATTAATAGGATACTAAAGGAGTAAGCATAAGCCATCAAGCAATGATACCACCGGTTTAATAAAAATATAGCATATATTCTAAATACATAACAGATTAGGCGCTTTCATCCACTGCAATGTGGACTTCTTCAGAATGTATTAATTAATCAAACAGTTGGCACCTTTATATGTTTTCTTGTTTACAAAATGGGAACTAATGTGAAATTGTTTCTAGAGAGGAGACTCTCAATAAGGGAAATAGATCAGCAGAGAAAGGGAACTAAGAGATGTGGAAGATGTGGACAATGTTATGCCATATTTGAAAAAGAAGACATCACTTTGGAAAACATAAATAAGACCAAGATAGTATTCCATTATGGTAATTGCAATACCAGGAATATCATATATATGGCCAAATGTTTGACCTGTCCAAGCTTTTATATAAGAAAGACAGAAAGAATGTTCAAAAAAAGAATATATGACCATACATATGCTATTAGAAAAAATGACAGCACTAATGCACTTCTAGACATGTAGCTGCACATGGGGGTAGTCACGAATTCCGATTTGCCATATTGGAACAACTAAGCATGGGACCTAGGGGTGGCAATTATAAAGCCATCTTAGGAGACAGAGAAGTAAGATGGCAAATTTTAACGGATGCCTCAACTACACCAGGCTTAAATGACTACATAACCATAAAGCCCATGTTACAAAGGTACATATAGGGAATGTTGAACAATAGCTGTATATCATTCAAGAAAATATTACACAATAACATAATAAGTTCATTTTGGTGAAAGAAACATATTAGTATGAAACTGAGACCACTCAATTATTAATACACCTAATTTTAACACACTTTATCATTTACTAATTGCAATGAGATATTATATTATATTATATTATGAAATAGATTATTATTGTAAAAATTTTTTTTTTATTTTTATGTTCATCTCAAATTATATATTGTAAACATCAAGTGATAGGAAGCTATTAGCAGTGCAAGGGTTTGCAAATGTATTATAATTAGGTTTTTGTCTTTTGTAATGTGTTTTTAAATGGAGAATGTATAGTATAATGTTTTTATATGTTTTTATTAGAATTAATTATTATTATAAGAATAAGAGTTAATGTTATAGAAATATTCATTTATTTAGTCCACATATGTAGATCAGTTTGGAGTTATAGAAAGAGATGTAGATATATATATAAAATGTTTTTATGCAGTATGTCTCTTTAAAGTTTGAAATTTGCATTTGGCCCCAGAAAACATATAAAGGAGCCAACTGTTTGATTAATTAATTCATTCTGAAGAAGTCCACATTGCAGTGGATGAATGCGCTTAATCTGTTATGTATTTAGAATATATGCTATATTTTTATTAAACCGGTGGTATCATTGCTTGAGACTTCGGTTGGAGGTCTCTTCATTAAAGGACGAAGTCACACGCCTTTTGGAACTTATGACTTAACCGGAGATGAAATGGCAGGTCCTACAGAGTCAGACTGGAGTGTTTAATCACTCAAGTGACAGTGATGCAGATACGGAACTGCATAATGGGCAAAAAAAATGAATAGGCACATCCACAGTGCTTAATACTGTGGATCTACAAAAAACTGGTATGGAAAACAGTCGGTTTTCTGACAAAGAATTCACTTTTGACTTCTCACTATATAATTTTGAGGATGAAGCTCGACGCATTGGTACTAAGCCCAAACGCAATATGGCAGTAAGGATGTATTCTTCAGCTGTACACAGCGGAATTAATGACCAAGGTACTGTTAGACACAGCTCTAGTCCAAGAGCTTGTGTCAATAATATTCAAGAAACTAATAGTAAACTGGTCCAAAATGTTGCTAAGTTGGATAACTTTTTATTGAAGGATGTGTGTTTTGATAATGCAAGTCAGGCCCATGGTTCTGACAGTTCTGGTAGGGACACTGTGCCTGTTTCTTTAAAGGAATTAATTTATGCCTTTGGGAAAATTTTAAACATGATTAAGGGCATTAAGATTGACAATGAGTATTTGAACAAATGTCTTGCACTGAATATAGTCCCTAAGAGACTTCGTTTTTTTAAAATGCCTATGGGTGTTTGGTTAAACGATCAAGTATGTGATGTGTTTGGGTAAACGATCAAGTATGTGATGATTTTGATGCTTTATTTAACAGGTTTGGTTTTGACTATATGAAATTATTAATCAAAAAGAATGATGAGAAATTGTATAAATTGATTGAGAAAGTGGAGAAATTGAACAAAGCTATAACTAATGATTTACTGTTCGAACAATGGGAGAAACTATATTTTAAACAATATATGTTAGCTGATAAGAAAGCTTAGGACATTTTTCATAAAAAAAATTAATAGGGACATTTCAGACTATAAAGTCAACAAAGTTTATCCATGGAAGAACAGAATGAGTAGGAAAGAGGAGATAAATGAAGAGAGAGATACATATGGATCATATGCCTATAATAAGGAGCAACAATACATGGGTGAGAATGGAAATGTTTATGGAGAATGGAAGTAACATCAACGAGGGAATTGGAACAGGAACTGGAAATGGAGGAGGAACAGACAGGGATGGGGACAGAGAAATTCCAACAATCAGGGTTGGAGAGAATATATGAGATAGAGAACAATGACATTACGAACGGTTTACATGAATCTTTTGACTTAAAAAATGTCACATTTTTGCATGAGGTAAATTCCGATGACATTATTAATAGTAAAGACAACTTCAACATTTTCAATTACACTAGTTTAGCTGCTGAGGATGAGCACTTCAAATTATTTTCAAAAGGCATGAAGTATATACCCTAGAAGAAATTTAATGTAGTGGATTGTCTTACCGAGATTAAATTATATCTTAGGAAAATCAATTTAGCTATTCATTTTAACAACAAACCACTACTGACAGATAAGGAAGGGTTAAAGAAAAAAAGTACTTACATACCCCCACCCACCCTAATGTAGCCATCCGTGAGAAAGTAGTGGCTAGGGAGTTATATAGTTTACAGAATGAGGTAAAATATAAGAAAATGGAAAGTAATATATCCAAAGAGGAAATGCATTTATTACAACGGCCCAAGAAAGATAAAAATATTAGAATAATGAAGCCGGATAAGGGAGGGGGGTAGTTATATATGATCTACATGAATGCAATAACAAAATGCATCAGATTCTTCTTGAATCAGGGAATTATAATTCAGTGTCTAAAAATGAAATAAATATTGGATATAGACGTATTGATATGTTTTTAGAAGAGTTTTGACTAGATGGACGCATAACAAGTGATACTTATAAGTTTTTGTGTGTTGAGCATCCCATTTTGGCAACAATAGTAGGTGTACCCAAAGTGCACAAAAACATAACAGATCCAACATTTTGTCCCATTATTTCAGGAAGCCACTCAAAAACATTTCCATTAGGTATTGCTACTGACAAATGGTTTAAGCATGTTTATGATAAGATTCCACATTTAATTAAGGACTCCTGGGTGTTCCTTGGCAACTTAACTTCATATATGTGGAAAAAGAGAATTATATTCATCACAATAGATGTGATAGATTTATTCTCATGTATCCCCAAGCAAGAAGGACTGGAGAGTGTTTGCAATAGCATAAGATAATATTCAAACCTGAAATGGGACCAGATAAATTTAATTATGGAATTAATGTCGATTGTACTTGAGTATAACTATATTTACTTTGAAGGAGAACATTATAAACAAACTAGAGGAATGGCAATGGGGGCTGTCTGTGTCCCTATTTTTGCCAACCTAGTTATGTTAGATTGGGAAACTGAAAAAATCTTTAAGTGTGGATACTACAAGTACATTAGACATTATTCAAGATTCTTGGATGATATTTTTATTTTATGGGATGGTCCTGAACATACTATTGGTTTGTTTATTGATTATTTGAACAGTACGAGTAGCTACTTAAAATTCACATATAGTTATAGTACTGAGGGTATTGCGTATTTAGACACTTACATTTCCAGCACAAGCATTGGATTTAAATCCCAAATTTATAGGAAGGACACCTTCTCTAATAAATATTTAGAGTATTCTAACAACCATCCTTACAAAATGAAGAAAAGTATATTCAAAGGACAACGTATACGTGCGGCAAGGATGACTTCCATGTTTAGTGAAATGATAGATGAGATAGAATTTATAAAAGAACTACTTAGGTCTAGAGGATACCCTGAAGAATTATTGAATGAGATGAAAAAGTATGTAATCAATGAATGGGGGAAAATATACATCAGTATTAGGTAAACAACAATCAAATAGGCCTACAGCTGGTAAAGGAGATGTTAAATATAATAGAGCCTGTATATTGGAATACACGCCTCAGGCAAAACAAATAAAAATATACTAAGTAAACATTGGAACATTCTTACTGTGGACAAGGAAATAAAAAATATAGTAGGAGAGACCCCTCTATTTGTTTACAAAATAGGAACTAATGTGAAATTGTTTCTAGAGAGGAGACTCTCAATAAGGGAAACAGATCAGCAGAGAAAGGGAACTAAGAGATGTGGAAGATGTGGACAATGTTATGCCATATTTGAAAAAGAAGACATCACTTTGGAAAACATAAATAAGACCAAGATAGTATTCCATTATGGTAATTGCAATACCAGGAATATCATATATATCACTAAGTGTTTGACCTGTCCAAGCTTTTATATAGGAAAGAAAGAAAGGAAGAATGTTCAAAAAAAGAATATATGACCATACATATGTTATTAGAAAAAATGACAGCACTAATGCACTTTCTAGACATGTAGCTGCACATGGGGATAGTCACGAATTCCGATTTGCCATATTGGAACAACTAAGCATGGGACCTAGGGGTGGCAATTATAAAGCCATCTTAGGAGAAAGAGAAGTAAGATGGCAAATTTTAACGGATGCTTCAACTACACCAGGCTTAAATGACTACATAACCATAAAGCCCATGTTACAAAGGTACATATAGGGAATGTTGAACAATAGCTGTAAATCATTCAAGAAAATATTACACAATAACATAATAAGTTCATTTTGGTGAAAGAAACATATTAGTATGAAAGTGAGACCACTCAATTATTAATACACCCAATTTTAACACACTTTATCATTTACTAATTGTAATGAGATATTATATTATATTATGAAATAGATTATTATTGTAAAAAAATTTTTATTTTTATGTTCATCACGTTATATGTTGTAAACATCAATTGATAGCTATTAGCAGTGCAAGGGTTTGCAAATGTATTATAATTAGGTTTTTGTCTTTTGTAATGTGTTTTTAAATGGAGAATGTATAGTATGATGTTTTTATATGTTTTTATTAGAATTAATTATTATTATAAGAATACGAGTTAATGTTATAGAAATATTCATTTATTTAGTCCACATATGTAGATCAGTTTGGAGTTATAGAAAGAGATGTAGATATATATATAAAATGTTTTTATGCAGTATGTCTCTTTAAAGTTTGAAATTTGCATTTGGCCCCAGAAAACATATAAAGGAGCCAACTGTTTGATTAATTAATTCATTCTGAAGAAGTCCACATTGCAGTGGATGAATGCACTTAATCTGTTATGTATTTAGAATATATGCTATATTTTTATTAAACCGGTGGTATCATTGCTTGATGGCTTGTGCTTACTCCTTTGGTATCCTATTAATAGCGTTATTCATTTGAATTATTCGGCAGTAGTTTCAAACGCTATTTTTTTGTTTTTTCTCTCTGTGGCTGTTATGGATACTCAGGAGGATGTTTCGACCAACAAGCGTACACCTGGAGACGATGGCGACTTGCAAAGACTTCGGTTGGAGGTCTCTTCATTAAAGGGCGAAGTCACACGCCTTTTGGAACTTTGACTCAACCAGAGCTGAAACTGCAGGTCCTACAGAGTCAGACTGGAGTATTTAATCACTCAAGTGACAGTGATGCAGATACGGAACTGCATAATGAGCAAAAAAAACAAATAGGCGCATCCACAGCACTTAATACTGTGGATCTACAAAAAAATGGTATGGCAAACAGTCGGTTTTCTGACAAAGAATTCACTTTTGACTTCTCACTATATAATTTTGAGGATGAAGCTCGACGCATTGGTACTAAACGAAAACACAATATGGCAGTAAGGACGTATTCTTCAGCTGTATACAGTGGAATTAATGACCAAGGTACTGTTAGACACAGCTCTAATCCAAGAGCTTGTGTCAATAATATTCAAGGAACTAATAGTGAACTGGGACAAAATGTTGCTAAGTTGGATAACTTTTTATTGAAGGATGTGTGTTTTGATAATGCAAGTCAGGCCAATGGTTCTGACAGTTCTAGTAGGGACACTGTGCCTAGTTCTTTAAAGGAATTAATTTATGCATTTGGGAAAAAATGTAAACATGATTAAGGGCATTAAGATTGACAATGAGTATTTGAACAAATGTCTTGCACTGAAAATAATCCTTAAGAGACTTCATTTTTTTTAAAATGCCTATGGGTGTTTGGTTAAACGATCAAGTATGTGATGAATTTGATGCTTTATTTAACAGGTTTGGTTTTGACTATATGAAATTATTAATCAAAAAGAATGATGAGAAATTGTGTAAATTGATTGAGAAAGTGGAGAAATTGAACAACGCTATAACTAATGATTTACTGTTCGAACAATGGGGGAAACTATATTTTAAACAATATATGTTAGCTGATAAGAAAGCTCAGGATATTTTTCATAAAAAAAATAAAAAAAATTAATAGGGACATTTCAGACTATAAAGTCAACAAAGTTTATCCATGGAAGAACAGAATGAGTAGGAAAGAGGAGATAAATGAAGAGAGAGATACATATGGATCATATGCATATAATAAGGAGCAACAATACATGGGTGAGAATGGAAATTTTTATGGAGAATGGAAGTAACATCAACGAGGGAATTGGAACAGGAACTGGAAATGGAGGAGGAACAGACAGGGATGGGGACAGAGAAATTCCAACAATCAGGGTTGGAGAGAATATATGAGATAGAGAACAATGACATTACGAACAGTTTACATGAATCTTTTGACTTAAAAGATGTCACATTTTTGCATGAGGTAAATTCCGATGACATTATTAATAGTAAAGACAACTTCAACATTTTCAATTACACCAGTTTAGCTGTTGAGGATGAGCACTTCAAATTATTTTCAAAAGGCATGAAGTATATACCCTAGAAGAAATTTCATGTAGTGGATTGTCTTACCAAGATTAAATTATATCTTAGGAAAATCAATTTAGCTATTCATTTTAACAACAAACCACTACTGACAGATAAGGAAGGGTTAAAGAAAAAAAGTACTTACATACCCCCCACCCACCCTAATGTAGCTATCTATGAGAAAGTAGTGGCTAGGGAGTTATATAGTTTACAGAATGAGGTAAGATATAAGAAAATGGAAAGTAATATATCCAAAGAGGAAATGCATTTATTACAACGGCTCAAGAAAGATAAAAATATTAGAATAATGAAGCCGGATAAAGGAGGGGGGGTAGTTATATATGATCTACATGAATACAATAACAAAATGTATCAGATTCTTCTTGAATCAGGAAATTATATTTCAGTGTCTAAAAATGAAATAAACATTGGATATAGATGTATTGATATGTTTTTAGAAGAGGTTTTACTAGATGGACGCATAACAAGTGATACTTATAAGTTTTTGTGTGTTGAGGATCCCATTTTGGCAACAATAGTAGGTGTACCCAAAGTGCACAAAAACATAACAGATCCAACATTTTGTCCCATTATTTCAGGAAGCCACTCAAAAACATTTCCATTAGGTATTGCTACTGACAAATGGTTTAAGCATGTTTATGATAAGATTCCACATTTAATTAAGGACTCCTGGATGTTCCTTGGCAACTTAACTTCATATATGTGGAAAAAAGGAATTATATTCATCACAATAGATGTGATAGACTTATTTTCATGTATCCCCAAGCAAGAAGGACTGGAGAGTTTTTGCAATAGCAAAAGACAATATTCAAACCTGAAATGGGACCAGATAAATTTAATTATGGAATTAATGTTGACTGTACTTGAGTATAACTATATTTACTTTGAAGGAGAACATTATAAACAAACTAGAGGAGTGGCAATGGGGGTTGCCTGCACCCCTATTTTTGCCAACCTAGTTATGTTAGATTGGGAAACTGAAAAAATCTTTAAGTGTGAATACTACAAGTACATTAGACATTATTCAAGATTCTTGGATGATATTTTTATTTTATGGGATGGTCCTGAACATACTATTGGATTGTTTATTGATTATTTGAACAGTACGAGTAACTACTTAAAATTCACATATAGTTATAGTACTGAGGGTATTGCGTATTTAGACACATACATTTCCAGCACAGGCATTGGATTTAAATCCCGAATTTATAGGAAGGACACCTTCTCTAATAATTATTTAGAGTATTCTAGCAACCATCCTTACAAAACAAAGAAAAGTATATTCAAAGGACAATGTATATGTGTGGCAAGGATGACTTCCACATTTAGTAAAATGATAGATGAGATAGAATTCATAAAAGAACTATTTAGGTCTAGAGGATACTATGAATAATTATTGAATGAGACGAAAAAGTATGTAATCAATGAATGGGGGAAGAAATATACATCAGTAGTAGGTAAACAACAATCAAATAGGCCTACAGCTGGTAAAGGAGATGTTAAATATAATAGAGCCTGTATATTGGGATACACGCCTCAGGTAAAACAAATAAAAGATATACTAAGTAAACATTGGAACATTCTTACTGTGTACAAGAAAATAAAAAATATAGTAGGAGAGACCCCTCTATTTGTTTACAAAATGGGAACTAATGTGAAATTGTTTCTAGAGAGGGGACTCTCAATAAGGGAAATAGATCAGCAGAGAAAGGGAACTAAGAGATGTGGAAGATGTGGACAATGTTATGCCATATTTGAAAAAGAAGACATCACTTTGGAAAACATAAATAAGACCAAGATAGTATTCCATTATGGTAATTGCAATACCAGGAATATCATATATATGGCTAAATGTTTGACCTGTCCAAGCTTTTATACAGGAAAGACAGAAAGAATGTTCAAAAAAAGAATATATGACCATACATATGCTATTAGAAAAAATGACAGCACTAATGCACTTCTAGACATGTAGCTGCACATGGGGGTAGTCACGAATTCCGATTTGCCATAGTGGAACAACTAAGCATGGGACCTAGGGGTGGCAATTATAAAGCCATCTTAGGAGAAAGAGAAGTAAGATGGCAAATTTTAACGGATGCTTCAACTACACCAGGCTTAAATGACTACATAACCATAAAGCCCATGTTACAAAGGTACATATAGGGAATGTTGAACAATAGCTGTAAATCATTCAAGGAAATATTACACAATAACATAATAAGTTCATTTTCGTGAAAGAAACATATTAGTATGAAACTGAGACCACTCAATTATTAATACACCCAATTTTAACACACTTTGTCATTTACTAATTGTAATGAGATATTATATTATATTATGAAATAGATTATGATTGTAAAATTTTTTTTATTTTTATGTTCATCACATGTTATATATTGTAAACATCAATTGATAGGAAGCTATTAACAGTTCAAGGGTTTGCAAATGTATTATAATTAGGTTTTTCTTTTTTGTAATGTGTTTTTAAATGGAGAATGTATAGTATGATGTTTTTATATGTTTTTATTAGAATTAATTATTATTATAAGAATAAGAGTTAATGCTATAGAAATATTCATTTATTTAGTTCACATATGTAGATCAGTTTGGAGTTATAGAAAGAGATATAGATATATATATATAAAATGTTTTTATGCAGTATGTCTCTTTAAAGTTTGAAATTTGCATTTGGCGCCAGAAAACATATAAAGGAGCCAACTGTTTGATTAATTAATGCATTCCGAAGAAGTCCACATTGCAGTGGATGAAAGCGCTTAATCTGTTATGTATTTAGAAGATATTATGCTATATTTTTATTAAACCGGTGGTATCATTGCTTGATGACTTGTGCTTACTCCTTTGTATCCTATTAATAGCATTATTCATTTGAATTATATCAGGTATGGTCTAACATCTCAGGAACAGATAAGAAGAAAGTTGGTCTGTGTGTATTTTTGTGTGTGTGGGTGTGTCTGTATGTGTGTGCAGGAGTTGTCTGCGCACACTCAATGGGGTGCCAGTGGTGACTTCCTCAGGAAAGTGCTGATTTGTACTTATGGTAATTACTAGTGATTCAGATACTTGTAAATTAGTTGCTATAATGGTCTTTCCTCATTTTGGTTAACATGTTTGTGAATCACATTTTCTCTGAGTGTGGGAACAGTCCCTTTTGGCCACAGCTCTTGCCACTGGCAGTGGGGTAATTTCTGAATCCCCAGAGCAGTCACAATGAGACAGTAGTCTACTGCTTTAGATACTCCTCCAATGAATATTATATTGTGCATACCACTAGAAAGAATATTCCAAGAGCATGTTAATGATATTAACATGCATATATAGTTAGCACTTTTGCTATGTGTTTTGAAGCTGTTGAGAATCGCAGTCAATATTTTAGTTTACTCAAGGCTTTTCTTATGCATTATTGTTAACATCTTCATTTGTATGTCCCTTAGTCTCAGGTTATTTTAAATAAATAGTCTTAGTATATTACTTATTATCAGACTGCAGAAAGGTTTAACTAATGAATTAACTATGAAATAGTTATAATTTTGAATTGTTCTTTAGTTATTTATATGTTAGTTCATTTCTATATAAACTTAGTTAACTTATAGGGTATATTAGGTATTTTGTCCAATCCTATTTGTTGCTTCTGATAACTAGGGCTAACCTCCTGCTATTAAGTGAGAACCTGGCAAAAGTTCAAGCACCCATAAGCCTTGATAACACTGCTACCTATGCAGAACTTTTCACAGAAACCCTGTACAAGCATGTTAATAGCTGTATAGAAGCAGCTGTACAGACCAGGAAAAAGTACAGAACTAACTCAAAAAACAAGCCACTCTGGTGAAATCACAAAATGAATCCGCTATATAACAGGAGGAAGAAAATCATGGCAAAAATTAGGAGCTGCAGCACCCAGCAGCATAAAAGCACTCTCAAACTAAACAAACAACTCCGAGGACAAATAAAGTCTACCAAAGCGAAATTTGAGGTGAGTTTGGCCTCCCAGGCCAAGACAACTACACTGCATTCTTTAGCTATGTCCGCACCCTCAAAGGCAATACACAATTGTGTGCAGAGCTCATTGTAATTGGAGCCACGTATACTGGGCCAGAAGATATAGCAAATATCCTGACTAATGAATTTAGCTCCAACTTTACACCTTTTTTCCCCTCAACATTCCCCTCCGGAAATATCATCAAATATCACTCCCCCTGCTTTCACTAGGGAACAGGTCCTTAATGCGCTCTCTAAGACCAAGAACACTGCATCAATGGGGCCAGACAATATCCCAAGATGCCTTCTAAATAGCATGAAACATGACCTATCAGGCCCTCTGGAATTACTATTTATCTGAAGCCTCCAAACAAGTTTCATGCCTCATGAATGGAGAAAGGCAAAAGTCATCCCTCTGCACAAAGGTGCGTCCTCTACAGACCCTGGCAACTACAGACCCATAAGTTTACTAGTGTTATATGTAATGCCATGGAAAGAATTATCAGGGAGATGATCAACAGAAATATAGTAAGCCTTCAGACACTGGACGCAACCCAGTTTGGTTTCATCAAAGACAGATCATGCCTACTCAGCCTGGTGGACTTCTTTGAGTAGGTCACCAAAGCAATGGATGAGATCAAAATCATTCACACAGCCTACCTTGACCTGGCCAATGCATTTGACACAATACCCCACTCAGGCATTGTTGACAAACTCAACAGGTTAGGTACACACCTGTATGTCACCCAGTAGATAGCCAATT
This sequence comes from Protopterus annectens, assembly GCF_019279795.1. Classification (NCBI taxonomy): domain Eukaryota; kingdom Metazoa; phylum Chordata; order Ceratodontiformes; family Protopteridae; genus Protopterus; species Protopterus annectens. The sequence continues at coordinate 885,233,611 of NC_056735.1, forward strand.
GGCTCACAGACAGGACCCAGGAAGTTAGAATTGGGGAGTCCACCTCTACAAGGAGGCCAGTCACAAGTGGAGTCCCTGAGGGAACAGTCCTTGGACTGCTCTTTTTTGGCATTTACTTCTCAGAAGTCAAGGCCAATGTCAGTGGTCTCTGGCTGACTTAATTTGCAGAAGATTACAAAATAGATGCTGTCATTGAATCTCACACTGACACAAATGCTCTCCAGGAGGGGCTGACACCGACAAATAACTGGTGTCAGAGCCATAAACTAAAACTAAATGCCAAAAAATGCATAATAGTATCCTTTGGGAAGTCATCCATCCCTGGTAACTATCATATTGACAACACATCCCATAGAGTTGACCCAGTAGTCAGGGACTTAGGGCCACACATAGATTGTAATCTAGCCTTTGACCATCATGTGTCTTCAGTGGTGAGGAAATCATTCTATGTTGCATAACTTATAAACAAAGGTATGGCATCCAAGACCAAGGAAGTCATTGTTCCACTGTATTCGGCATTCATCAGACGTATCTTGAGTATAATGCCCCTTTGGTATGTACCTAACCAGCCATATCCAACAATTGGAACGTCCACAGAGTTTTCTCACTAAAAGACTACATAGCGTAAGTAAAATGTCCTATGCAGACTGCCTCAAGACCCTATCCTTGTATTCTGTCTCCTACAGGCTTTTGAGGGAAGATCTATGCCTGGCATATAGGGCATTGTCAGACCTCACTCTGATGGACCTCCTGCATATCCAAAAAATAAACACCACCAGAATTACCCATTCTAACACTTAAACTTTACCTGTGATATAAATAGGACCTGCTGGAGAGATAGCTTTCCCAGAGACTAGCGGATCTATGGAACAGGCTCCCCATCCATGTGAAGCCCATGCTTACACTTATCAAGGGTATCAGAACTTGTCAGAGAATTGGGATCCATGGCTAGGCTTAAAAAGGCCCTTGTGGTTATTAGCTTATTAAACACCTATGAACCTATAAGTAGTATTTTTCCATTGTTCTTGGGTTTTATTCTTGTTTTTCTTTGTGTATTTAAGGACTTTGTGGATTTGGTATACTAAACCCTTGAAATCTTCTTGCTGAGGCATTAGTTGCATTTTACTTAATCAAATCTTTTATTGCTTGTTTTTAAAGTGAAATGACTTTCATTTGATGTGTTAGTGGGTTAGTATGAATTTTTTTTTGAGTATTGTGAGTTTGGAAATGACTTGTGCTTTCAAACTATACAGCTTATTTATCCAGCTTTAGTATTTTTTGCCTCATAGCCTGAAAATAACGTAGAATTTTTACATAAATGGCTGACAACGTATGATTTTATGTTTGTTTATACATTATACTGCACTTCTATTTCCCTAAGAAGAACAGGTAAAGGTAACTATTTTTTGTTTTTTTGCATTTTTAGCCTGGTCTGGACAGTCTTCAGGATAGTGATCTGCTGCTGGATTTGAGCCTCATTTAGTTATTTATTACAGCATTACTGATAATTCTTTGCAAGGTCTAATGCCCTAGTCTTTAGTAGGTTTGCAGTAGTGGCAGTATTGTGAATTCTGCTCCAGGTTTTATGCTTCAGTACTCTTTATAGCTGTAGATACCTGCTTAAAATTGTATTAAAGTAATCTGGTACCTTAATCTGTGGTGGGTTTGCAGTAGTGGCAGGATTGTGAATTCTGCTTCAGGATGTGGGCTTCTCTATTTTTCAAAGCTATATATATATATACCTGATTACAGTTGCATTATAGTGCCTTTCCTGTTTAGCTTGCTACTGTTTTCCCCTGTTCTTTGAGTCTGCACCATCCCCCACTGATGCTTTAAGCTGAAAGTTTCTGAAATTCTAACCACTGGCCTTGAACTTTTGCTTCTGCACTTTATGGTAATCTGACTTCCAAAGTCCCCCCCCACACTCTTTTTTTGCTATTGTCGGCTGTGTAACATGTTCAAGTACTTTCCCACCCGTTGATTCCATATCTCCATAATACTAAGTGCCCACCCAGCAAACCAGTATCTCCTGTTCATTTTCCCCATCTGCTTGGTACCCTAGCCACACTCTGAGAGGGTCCTGAGTTAATGCTGCTCCATGTGATTTATTTTACTATTTTGCACTTCAGTTAGCGTTTTAGAGTTCTACTGTTTTTTTTTTTTTTAAGGACTTTGCCTTTAAATAATTCTAAAGGTCCCTACTACTTGAAATTGCCTTGTCAATGTAATTTAAGTTTTATTGCAGCATTATACTCATAAGCAATCTTAATTGGTGATATTACATCAAGAGACTATCAGTGCCTTGTACAGAAACATGCACACAGACAGAAAATTTTATCTATAAAACCTCCCTTAGAAGTGAAACATGTAACTTAGTGTGGCTAAAAAAAGCCATTATGCAGAGACAAGCTTAGAGCAGCTAGTTGGTACATTAAACAGCGCTACTATCACATCTTAGCACAATCTAACCTAGAGTAGTGCCAAACCCCAAAGACCATCCAAGGAGACACACATATATATATATATATATATATATATATATATATATATATATATATATATATATATATATATATTTATATATATATATATATATATATATATAAAAAAAACAGTCCATGATCTACAGTAGCCCACCCAAATACAGGTCCTGATAGCATGGATATGCATTTTCCAAATGTCTCCATAGTCAGCTTGGTAGATATGGGCATCCTGAGACAATGCAGCAATTGTCTCATGCTCACAGGCAACCATTTAATCCTTTAAAAAAAACACAGTATGCAAGAGATGCACATACACAATTTCACTGGAGGCAAAAACCTTGCCTACAAACAAGGAGGTCAAGAACATACACATTACATCCAACACACGTAGTGTCCACCGCACTAAGAGACTAACCTATGCTGAAGGACTAAAAAGCAATTTGCCAAACCTGAAAGACCTCCTAAGTCTAGAAACGCTAAAGCCTATCCTCAGCAATGTCTAAAGCACTCATTAAAAGCAGCACCACATACTCTTACAACCAGTGGAACCTCAAGAGCAAAGCCCATAAGGCAAGCCAATATATTATCCATGAATCTTGTCATTGCGGATTCCATTGTACGACACACAGGTGCCCCATTCACTAGACTAAGCAAGGAGAAGATAATGGTTAGTAGCTTATCTGGAGCTAGAATCAGTCAAGTTACGCATGCACTCGTCACTACACCACAGGCAATAGGATGATTGTGTCATAGTCCATGTGGGAGCTAATTATCTGATATGTACTTCCATAGACAATATTAAGAGAGACATTGCTGGTCTTTCTGAATATGTGTACCAAGCAGGTATGTGCCTTGAGCAGCATTATACCTTCACCAAGGATGATGCTACTGCATGAACAAAAGAAGATTGACTTCAGTAATTGGCTTAATTTCTGTCTTTCCAGGGGGGTTCAATATTTGACAGCATGGGAGGACATGATTAACAGACCACTCTGCTTTGAAAAGGATAGTTTGCATCTGTCTCCCCTAGGCTTCTGAATACTGACTAAAAAAAAACTCTGTCTCTTCCTACTTCATTTTGCTGCTTGTGCTTAGGTGTTCAACTGCATTTAGTTTGCCATATTTATTACTGCTTGTCGGTAGCCTTATTAAATTGATGACAGTGTTCTACTGAAATGCTGCTTTATTTGAGCTGTCTTTTACTGTTGTGATTGTGAGCTACTGTTTTAAAGCAATTTACTGATTTCCTATATTTCATTGCTATCTACTGCAATTCATTACTGTTTAACTGCATTTTACTGCATTTCATTACTGTTAACTGTATTTTTTCATACTGTGAATTTTGTTCTTTTGCCTGTAAGTGGCTAATCTATGCTTCTTTGTGAGTTTTCTACTGTGTTCTTAACCTTAAATTGAGTAGCATAGTCTAAATACAGATTTTCTGCATCCAGAGCTTCAGCTGCACAGTTTTTAACCCTTTTGAGGTATTCTATCTGCAAATTTTCCTTTAGTAGCACTTGCGTGATCACCTAGTAGTACTACTCTTAGACATTCCACCCTTTACCCTATTTCTCTCTCTGGCCTCTCTCCCTCAGTTTCTGACAAATATGGATGGACAATTTCCTACATTTTCCCTGCCAGTCTGGTGGATATGGGCATCCTGAGACAGTGTAGCAACTGCCTCATGTACACGGACCACCCTCTACTACTACCACTTAGGAACACAATTTGTGAGAGATGCAATTACATCAAGCACCTAATGGCATTGCTCTCTCCCCCACAAACCAGTACATCTGGCACTGAGAAGGTTGTCAACATGAACACCACACCTCAAACACTACCCATACCTACACAACACACCCCCACATATACAGAGGTCCCCAACAAAAACATACCCAAAAAAGAGACCTCTCAGGCAAAACACATGCAAACTCCATTGCCCACCACAGAACACATCACACATAGTCCACACACCTGTGTCTCACAGCAACTAAGGCCTAAACATAAACCCAGCCTAGTAGTCATTGGAAACTCCATTGTGAAACACACAGATGTGCCCCTCACCAGGCTGGATAAGGAAAAAGTCATGGTTAGTTGTTTGACAGGTGACAGAATCTGTTACATCACCCATGCACTCAAGTCTCTCAACAGGTATTATGACTCTGTCATAGTCCATGTTGGCATGAATGACTTGAGACATACCTCACTGGACTATATGAAGAGAGACATGATTTAGCTCACTGAATATGTGTCCCAGGCAGGTATGTTCCTAGCTTTAAGCAGCATTCTACTGTCACCTAGAATGTGCCTCAATACAAACAGAAAATGATTGACTTTAACAATTGGCTTAGTTTCTGGTGTCATTCCAAGGGGATCCAGTGCCTAATAGCCAGGGATACCATGATGCTTTGCCAGTGATGGCCTGCATCTGTCTCCCTTGGGCTTTAGGCTCCTGGCAAAGGCTCTTGCCTCACCCATAGTGCCTTTTTTTAGGCAATGTCATGAGGTCAAAACTACCAACATGAAAATTTCATCAAAATGTAAATTAAAGGTCATGCTGCTAAATGCTAGGGGTCTAAACATGAAACTGCACTCATTGCAAACATTCTTAATCCTGGAAGATGCTGACATTTGTGCAGTCACAGAAACCTGTTTCAAAGCTGCAGAGAACACCCATAACAGGTTACTCATCCTATCATACATTCAGATCCCAAACCGTGGGTAACAAAGCAGAATGAGGGGGATTTGAAATATATATATAAAAGACATACACACCTCCAGGCTGGTTAAACAGTGTGATGCACAGGAAGCACTCCAGGTACAGTTAACAAATGACAAAACCCCTATTCAAATTATAGCTAGCTATAGGCCTCTAACTTTGAGTCAAGATGACCACTCCATCTAGCTGACCTATTTGAATTTATCAAGATTCAACCCTTTACCCTGATCCTGGTTGATTTTAACTATCCAACCATAGATTGGAAGAAATACTCATGCCAAAACACAAATGCCCAGAGATTTCTTGACTTTGTCAGTGTAAATGCCTTCGACCAGTTTGTCAACACCCCCACAAGAGGTGAAAATATCTTGGACTTGGCATTAACCAACATGAGTAATTACTGCAGCATCCCAACAGTGTCATCATCCCTGGTAAGATCCGACCACAAAGTGGTCCCTTTCAAAGTCACCATCTCCCTCCACCTCACCCTAGCTAGGCTCAAACTAAAAAACTTCACCAAAGGTGATTACAACCTCCTGAGGGAAGGTATAAACAGCTTCTCAACCCCCTCCGCCTCCATAGGAACTGGCACATATGTCCAAACCTACATCAAAGTACTATATGAGCATTTATATAGTTGCATGGAATCATGAATACTCATAGGATGAAATCCTCCTCCTCAAGGAAGAGTAAACCTGTCTGGTGAACATCTGCAATAAATAAACTCTATAATGAAAGGAAAAAATTACTGCCCAGGACCAAGAAGGAGCAGGTGCCTAATTGGATTGGAAGCAATCTCTCCTTAGCCTGAACAAGCAAATAAGAGCACTAGTAAAATCCTCCAAAGCAAACTTGGAGTCCAAAATTGCCACATCTACTAAAGGCAATCATAAGGCCTTCTTCACATATGTCTGCAATCTCAAGGGAAGCACCCAGATCTGCTCAGAACTGGAGGTTAAGGATACCGCATACAGAAATGCTGTAGATATATCCAACCTGCTGGCAGACAGGTTCAGTGAAAACTTCACCCCTCTGCTCCCCCCATCAGTAAAACAGGACATCCCCAGTACCTGCTCCCCTCCCCTTATCTCTAGGGAGCAAGTCATCACTGCCCTCTCAAAGGCAAAAAAAATGAAGCCTCCATAGCAGCACCAGATAACATCCCAGGCTGCATCCTACATGAACTCAGGCTTGAACTTGCAGCACCATTAGGCACCCTATCCAACCAAAGCCTGAGTATTGGCTTCATCCCAGCTGAGTGGAGGACAGCCACTGACATCCCTTTGCACAAAGGTGCAGCTTCCACCAATGCAGGAAATTATAGACTCATCAGCCTAACTAGCTTGATCTGCAAGGCCATGGAGCAAATTATCATGGACCTCATTAACAAGGACATTGGCAACCTACAGACACCCAATCCCACACAGTTTGGTTTTGTCAAGGGGAGGGCATGCCTGTTAAATTTGGTCGACTTCTTTGAGACAGTCACCATGGCAATGGATGAGGGGAAAACAGTGAACACTGGCTACCTTGACCTGGCCAAAGCCTTCAATACTATTCCCTACTCAGTTATAATAGATAAATTCTTTCAACTAGGCGTCAATCCATATGTTACCAGATGGGTAGCAAACTGGCCTACTGATAGAACCCATCTAGTTAAAATAGGGAAAGCCACCTCCAACAGTAGAACTGTAACAAGCAGTGTACCCCAGGGATTGGTATTGGGGTCTCTGCTGTTTGGGATATACTTTTCTGAGGTGCAGGCCAAAGCCAAAGGGCTATGGTTGACCAGGTTTGCAGATACTGCTAGCTGGGTGCTGTCATCAATTTCCCTAGTGATGTAGACATCCTCCAAAAGGGTCTCACCCAAACAAATGACTGGTGCCAGAAACATGGCCTCAAACTGAATGCCAAAAAAATGCCTCATCATCCCCTCTGGGGAGAGTGACATCCCCACAAATGATCAGATTAATAATAAGGTCCTAAGCATGCAATCAGTCATGAGGGACTTGGGCACCCCGGTTAATGGCAAATCAACTTTTGACCACCATATTGCCTCAGTTGTATGGAAAGCTTTCTACATGGGCCACCTCATTAGTAAAGGTATCTCATCCAGGGACAAGGTGGCCATAGCATCCCTGTATTCTTCCCTTATAAGACCCATTATTGAGGACAATGCTCCTTTCGGCATGTACCTCACAAAGCACATGCAGGAGCTGGAGAGATCACAAAGGTTCCTCACCAGGAGAGTCCAAGACCTCAAACATCTACCCTGCACAGATAGGCTAAAGGCCCTGTCCCTCTACTCAGTCTCCTATAGTCTGCTCAGAGGTGACCTCTCTCTGGCATACAAAGCAATCTCAAACCCCACCTTGATGGGACTGCTGCATATCCACAAGTTAAGTTCCACTTGAGTAACCCGCATGCGTGACCTTAACCTGGTCTGTGACATCAATAGGACTTTTTGGTGGAACAGATTTGTGTCCCAGAGACTCCTCCTTTTGTGGAATAGACTCCTTCTCCAAGTCAAGCAGAGTACCTAATTAACCCTTTTAAGCCCAACCTAGATAACTGGATGGGAAACATAAAATACATAGGGTGTTGACCTGTTGGAACATGGGCTAAATTCTTAGCTAGGCTTGTAAGGGCCTCAGGGCCAGTAGCCTAGTAAATTCCTATGATCCTGTGATCCTATGATCCAACCCCTCAGTGCCTTTTTTAGGCAATGCTAAATTGACAAACCTATTGACATAGTTAATAAACCCCAAAGAAACCTAAAGGTGTTACTGCTCAATGCTAGGAGCCTGAACAAGAAACTCCACACCCTACAAGCTCTCCTCACTCTGGAGGATATAGACATCTGTGCCGTTACTGAGATATGTTTAAATCCACAGAAAGTACTCCAGCTGTGCAAGGCTTTGGTGCCTTCCACACATTTAAACCATTAGCAGCATAGACAGGGGCAAAAAGTGGAGGAGTCTCAATTTACATTAGCTACACGCATAACTCTATGTTGATTAAACAGGAAGATGCACAGGAATTTATCCATATGCAAATCAGCATAGACATAGTCCTATACCATATCCTAGCAAGCTATGGGTTACCCTCTATGGCCCTAGAATCCCATAGGTTGTACCTAGACCCACTGGATACACATCATTGAACCAAATACCCTATTTGTGGGAGATGTCACCTACCCCTCTGTTCTAAAAGCGAAGTGAATGGGAATGTGCATGCTTCACCATTAAAGCAAGTATCAAAATAGAGGATTCTGTAAAGTTTGCAATGGCTATTTACAGACAGCACACTGAAGGAAGACTACAGTGTATCAGCTGTGGACACAATTTCAGAAAACATGCTGAAAGCATATGGACTAATTAGCTCTGAAGTGTAGGATAATTATGGATTCCGCACATGCCCGTCTGATTCCAAAACACATAGTGTGCACCCAATGCAACTTAAATGTGATAAACTACAGTTCCAACAGTTTCTGAAATCATTAGCATATGCTTTATGGACCTCAAGGAACAGAAGCTACTACTGCATATTCTACCAAATTCCATAACAATACCAAAAAAAAAAACAAGCAACCTGCAGTTGATGAACTGCTAGAGGCAGTTAATGAGCTGCAAGAAGGTAGCCAGTGAGAGTCAGAGCAAGGCTGCAACTAAGACAGTTGTCAGAGCAGAAAATAATGGAAAGGTACAGTCTAGACAGACAACTGGTTCAGGCTGTCTGGAACATGTGTGCCATGTATATCTCAAGTAAAGTATGGATAAAATAATTCATCTAGTCAGCTATGTTGATTAATCTGTTGAGCTCACTCTAGTGCAGTCTAGGGTGACCACACTGATGACTCAAACTGCATTCTGCTCTGCCTATACCACATAAAGAAACACTTGTCCCAGTTTGCTCTACAGAGGAGATTGATGGAGTGACAACACTATGTTGAGGTGGAGAAACATGACTACAACTTGACTGTCTGGTCATGACAGGTGGACTGCAGCAGATGGGACTTCAGTGGAAGTGTGTGCATGTTGGAGCAGGGACAGTGATGTTCAATGGGCAAGGCTGATTCTGCTGAGAGGTGGCCTAACTCTACCCTGTGGAAATCGGCTAAGCACAGTCAGGGCACACAGAACCCTATTTGTAATATAGTACTGTTGTAGTACTGTAGAGGCAAGGGTTTCTACCCACCATGCCACAGATAGTATACTTTCATTTTGAGCAGCTGATGATGCCATGACCTCATCGTATCTGTGCTTCTCTCCTTCATTCAACACACATAGCTGGTGTGCAACATGATCTATGACACGGGCAAGTGCACAGATGTCTAACCCATGATGTTGCTAGGAATGTTCATTTGCCTGTAGGAGTTGACAGGCACCCTCTGACACTTGGCCATGCACATCATTTGCACACCTAAGTCTACTGCGACAGCCAGTAACAATGTGTTGTGGGGAACTGTCAACATCAGCAGCAGTCTCAACTTGGGTCTGTTGTCCACTGGCCTTATTCTGTTCACCATCTGATGTCCCCTCATTGTCCGGATTGCCAGACAAATATCTCTCCACATCTGGGGCTACGCTGCATCCACTTGGCTCTCGCAACCTTGGCCGGACAGTATCACCATGTCACTGTCCTGTGTACCAGGGACCATGCTACCATACTGAGACACATCAGATCCCACATCATGATCACTGGATGGGCTAATGCAGGATAAGACAGTTGATGTGCTAAAAGAAAAGACAGGTGACACAGATCAAGACAAAGTGCTTACATCACACACTGAATATCATTAAAGACATATGACTCATATCTCACTGCAATGCTACAGATAATAATGACCTAACATGAGGTCTTGCCTGTATGGGCTATGGAATCTACACAACAGAGAGTAGACAATTAGGTTACATTTTCAACATACATGACATATGTGATGAATACAAATAAAACACACACCTGACAACTCCTTTTGGGAAGATGGTGCTGTCAAAGAGGAATGAACTTCAACTATTGTAGGGAAAAAAGTCAGCATTTTAATCACATAATTGCCAGCATGAACCATTTGAACAGTGTTAAAACATATAGTATTTTTTTCATATTCATATCACTTGTTTGTGCAGCTGATGAGGTTGATGCAGTCTGGCCTAGGAATGGGAAGAAGGACACAATATTAATAGAAGATAGAAGTAACAGTAATGATATGTATGAAAGACAGTCAATAGCATACCACTGATAGACTCATGCTGTTGGGAGTTCATGTGTTGTACTGTGGATCCTGCAGTGGGAAAGTAAAGGGAAAAACAACACAGTTGTACCTTTGAGAATGCATAAGTTTAACATATATAATATTCCCCGAAATAGGAATGTGATCAGGTACCAATTTACCTTCTCAGCTACCACTGACCAGGTATCAATGAAAGTAAGAGAACCTAATGTGCACCCATCATTAATTATCATTTGTGCCATACATAATTAATAAGTTTCATTAAAATTCTAGGTTTTGGAATCCCATTTCCACATGTCCACGTAAATTGTCTATTCTGCTTAACACCCAGCTGCACTGTGCAGGTACCAAATAGGTATTGGTAACTGGTACCATGTGTGACACATGTCCGTCATCTTCCAATGATCTGATAAAATTACACAAATGCTACTTTTAAATATTGATTTTGCTACATTTACAGCTCAGACTATTGCTACCTGTGAAATGAGTGGGACCTCAGTGAACATTTTATAATATTTGCATTTATCCTATGTATGTACATGTTTGTTAAGAAGAAACATGTGCTTCCTATTAGCTTGGCCTGTAAGGAAATTGGTCGACTTGCCTACATTTTGGCACATTGTGGGTTCCAGTCCACATAAGGGAAACATATCATTAAATTGTTATTTTGTTTTACTTCACACATAGCAGTTATGTAGAAAAGAATATTCGACTTATTGATATTAATGTTTATTTTGTGCATGGTTACAAATAACCCAGTTATTCATCAAATTCCTATCAATATGCTGGTAATCCATAACACTCATTTAACAGCAGCTCTTTAACTGCAGAGTAGTAAAGCTTGCTACAGAATTGAATGTATGATAATTTTTTTTGTAATATGGCATTTTCAAAAGTGCTGTCAAGTGTTTTTTATCATTAATTAGTAAATTCACTTCAAAAACCACATCATCCTTATCTTTTGAGGGAGTGAGATGGGCAGACTTACAGTTGAAATGCAGAACAGGGAAAATGCATGTATTTGCTTTGTGATACGCACTTTGCCAAGGAATATATTAGTCCTCTCACATGCCTTACTGTGTCCCTCATGTACAGCAACTTGTATGGTTCTTTTAACAGAAGCTGTATGATACATGATACTGTCCCACTGTCTGAGGAATGTATTTTTCCATTGCTGTTACTGTTTGCAACTACAGTGCTGCTGACATGAATTAATTTTTGCTATTTACCTACATGCCTGGCACACATTCATTTTTCAAAGTCCTAAGCCAAGATCCCTATTAGTTGACAATCCCCCTTCCAGGTGATGTCATAACATCAGTGAGAGAGGATTTAATAAAGCCTACATTGACTTTTTTTTCTATGTAGGCATTGTGGCACACTGCTTACATGAAAGTAAGCAGGTTTGTGATCCAGTAAACAGAGCTGGCCAGTGCGCATGCATGTACCAACACGAAAGTATTCATGGCATGGAAATCCCCTCATAAGCAGGTGAATTGCATGCAAATGAGGGAGGTAGAGTGATCCATCAAGTGGACAGGCAGTCCTGCAGACCCCGTGTTGGTGTCCTTAGTGTACATGGAAAAATTCTGTGTACAGGATTTTAAACAGACCACAGGGGCTACAAAAGTGTAGTTCGATGGACAGAAATAGCATAGCAGACACAGCTATGTGCAAAATCATCCACTGTATGTCCAAAACTGTATGAGAAATAATTTAAAATAATTTTATATTTTTTAATGATGCGGGTATGTTTGTGTAGCATGCCACAGTGCGCAAACATGCTGTTATGAAAAAATAAAAATAAAAAAAAGTGTAAAACCAAATTTATTAGTATGCAACAGTAATGTATTATAGAACCCTGCGTGGAGTATATACAATGGTGGCATGGTGCTGTTGTTAACAAGACAGGGCTTTTCAACTGTGTAGTTTCTAGGTTATGTGCATGGATCCCTATGCAAATGAGGTGGGGTTACTGAATAGCACAAATGGGTATCTGTGTCCACAGATCCCATCTGTGAAGGCACAGAACTGTGTTGGTGTCCAGAGATGAGGTAGCTGACATCAAGGGGTGTGTCTGAGGACTTGTAAGCTCATTGGAGCTCAGTGACATCTGTTTGCATGGCACATCACTGTGGTCAGTAGAGAGGAGGGTACACTAGGTGCTAATCTTTGTTTACCTTCAGGGCATGTTTTGGCATGCTTGCATGGCACACCACTCTGCTGACCATGACCTTTCATGGAGTGTGTGCAGTGACTGCTGAGCGTTGTTTACTTTTGCAGTGCATGTTTGCATGGCACACCACAGTGCTGAGCAAGGAAGACTGTCCAAAAAAAAAATTGGCTGAGAAAGCCAATGGTATATTAATTACTGATGACCCCTGTTTCAATTAAAGTAAGGCCATTAACAATCTGTAATGATGTACTCGGCAAGTGGAATGCATCATAGGTTGTCAATCACACAGGCTGCACCTACAGCAGGGCACTATAAAGGTTGCATATACCCTACAGTCTCAGTTTACCCCCATACTCTGTACCAGTGGACTACAGACTTGGGATTTTTAACTGAAAGAATGCTAGGGGCTGCTGCAGGTCTGCAACATCTGTATGTGCTAGATGCTGAGGTCAATGCTGCTGCTGCTGACAATAGGCCAAGACTGAGAAGGAGAAGAGTGTTTAGGCCCAGGGTAACCTTCCAGGGACTACATGAGCTGAAGATTGTAGAGCACTACAAGGTGGACAGGGACATGCTACAAGAACTCACTGAACTCTGCCACCCTCAACTCGGACCCAGAGCCAACAGAAGTGAACCCACCCCAGTGGAAACAAAGTTATGTGCAGCTCTTAAGGCACTAGCTACACGTACTCTCCAAAGACCAACTGGGGACATGATGGGGGTCTTGCAAGCATCCTCATCCATGGTACTCCACCAGTTCCTGAATGCTATGCTACTACATGCCAGTGAGCACATTTATTTTCCCCACACTCCCGTGGGAAGAGCCAGCAGTATACAACACTTCTACTGTGTAGCACACTACCCTGAGGTACTGGTTACCATAGATTTCACTCATGTAAACATCAAGGCACCACCCGGTGCAGAGGGTAGAATCTATGTGAACCACAAGGGTATCACTCCATCAACTGCCAGGTTGTGTGTAATGCTCAGGACATTATCATGAATGTGTGTGCTGGCAGCCCTGGCAGTTATCACAACTCCAATATCTGGCACATATCACAGCTGTACCAGATGTTTGACATCCTGCATGACCATTTAATGGGGATGCTGGCTATGCACTGGAACTGTGGATGATGACACCCATCAGAAATGCACACACACCCATGAAAGAATGCCATAATGAGACACATTCACAAATTAGGAACATCATATAGTGTGTGTTTGGGCTTCTCAAGTCATAGTTCTAGTGCCTTGATATATCTGGTGGAGCCCCGCAGTACTCTCCATCCACATGTGCACAGATGTTCACAGTATGTGCCATGCTACACAATATGATCCTGCGGAAACAGCTGCAGCAGGATCAGCAAAGGGAAGGGATACACAGCCCCACACCAGTGCCTAGGTCCCCACAGCCACACCCACAGGAAACTCGGAAGAGGAACCCCCTGATGATGTCCTTGTAGGCAGACATAGGAGTGCCCAGTATGCCATGGCCTTGGTGAAGAGACAACGTATAGCACATGCACTGACAACCTAGGGCCCTAGGGACTGACACCTTACTCCGACTTGTATACATATAGTAAAAAATTATGCCAGCCAGCCCACACAGCCTGTACCTAACCATGTATTGGCTGTGTACTGCATGCATCAGACAGACTCAGCCCTGAACTACAGGTCTTTCAACTGCTGCATTTGCAAGGTAAGCCACTCACCTGTACACCACTTGTAAGGGGTACTAGAATATGGTAGTATATGTATGGACCTGTCACATGCATGCAAGGAAATATAGTGGGCTACTGGGCTACTGGGAGAGATCTAACAGCCACTTAGGACAACAGGTACTCTGTCCAATAGTATGTGCACCATAATATGCACAAGGTCCTATGGCTGGAAAATCCACTACATTATTCAAGGAAGATGGCAAACAGTGAAGTCACAGGACAGTCATACAACACAACTGTCTATGTCAGCAGACCATGGGCTGGTCATCCCCTACCCCCACACATCAGTATTCTGTAGTGCTGGAGGCACTACCACTATGGGAGCATGACTGTGCATGGCCACATGGACACTCAGCAGATGGTGTTGCTGACCTATGTCCACGTATCTGATGCCCAACTCTAATCAGATGTTCTAGCATAGGCAATGTGCAGTCAAAGATAGACACTGCCTCATCCCACCATCTCTCCACTTCATCAGTGAACCGATCCAGTGTGTCCCCAATGCAGTTGCGGCAGTCACAGATGCCAGACTGTGCTGCATCCATAACTCTAAGCATCCATCTGGTGTTGCATTCAGAACATGCCTCTGCCTCCATGACCGCCCAAAACATGCCCCGAGTGACCCATGATGTGACTCCTGCAACAGGTGGTGGATGGACAGCAGCCCTCCTAAGAGCACCCCTATCAATCCGCCTGTGTGGAACCTCACCAGCTGTCTGGCTATGGACAGCGTCTACACTCACTGATGACATAGTTGCCACACTGCCCTGTTCAATGTCACCACCCAGTGACTGTCCAACATCTGTGGCCTCTGGGGACTGGGTATGTGTGGGCATACTGACTGTTCGCAGTGACAATGGGGGCAGAAGAGGGATGTCAACCTCTGGGACAGATTCAGCCCCTGACAACCCCACCTGTCCCTCACTATGGCCACCAACATCATCAGAGTCTGATGAGACACTGACATCAGGTTGTGAGGGGGACAGAATCCAACCCCCCCCCCCTCCGGTCACCTGTGAAAACCCATACAAAACAGTACATTACTACCTGCACTTTTATGTATGGTAAACCACACAGACTCATAAAAATGAGGCTCCACAACTGCATTAACAGTCTCACATCTTCTCATTTCCACTCCCATGCACAACAGACAACCTCACACCAACATACACAGACAAGTAAAGCCCTTTATATCATGCACTTCAGCCACATACAGTTAATGGTGCCAATACAATCTGCCTGAAAAGTATGCAATATGACACTATATGTGATAGAACTACACATAAAACTCAGTACACCTATCTTGAGAATGATATGCCAGTACGAGTGTCACTGTCTCAGTTATGTAGCATCTCCCATTTGTGTTTGAACAGGCAACTGGGACTAACTGCCTCATATGTACCAGGCTGTGTAGCTGCTCATAACAATAAGTGCAAACATGTCTATGGTTGTTCAAATACACAACTGTGATTACCCAGTCTATGAACTGTAGTTAACTGTTCCAGAATGGAACATACAAATATTCTACTCTGGCTAAACTGCTCATTTGTACATATGGCAATATGGCAGCCCTTAACTTTCATAGGGTATATATATGATCTGTAAAAAACAGTACCACACTTACTAGGCCCAGGACCATGGACTTGGGCCACACCTGATGGACCTATGAAAAGATGAGGGAGAGTTATTGTCAGCACCACTGAATGTTGCAGCACTACAAGGTAATACATACATATATCCACATGTACAGTAGCTACTGGCTGTATTATTGACATTCTGAGTATGTGTGCACAACTGAGCATAACCCCCCCCCCCCAATGAAGATAGACCTGACTCCCTTGTACAGGTATGTACAGCCTGCCACAATGCCTGATGCAGTATTACACCGGTGAACACAGTATTCTTACCTGGGAACTCCTCTGCTGTGGACACTGTGGCACCCACCTCCATGATGTATGGTGTGATGGATGCCTGGGAACTGTTGTGTGTTCTTAGGTTCACCAGAAATTTCTCTGTGATGAGAGTGGTTGTTACATTGCAGGCGCTCCACTGGTGATGGCACGATCCCTGGCAACATCAGCTGCCCTTTGTCATGCAGCATTCAGCATGTCTGTGGCCTGGCGTCGGGCCTGCTCATAGGTCTTGTCCTACTGGTCAATCTGATTGACATCCTGCACAAGGTCTGCCCATAATGCTGCCCACTGTTCCTGATTATGCCTTCCCCTGGACAACAAGACCTGATGGTGCTGCCTCATTCCATCCACTATTATATCATTGTCTGCATCTGAGATGGGGCAATGTCTTCTGATGTACATGGTTCCTGCAAGACAACAAAAGGGGAACACATTACATGACCAGATACATGGCCATCTGCTATGTTCAGATCCAGCGCACCCATAATGGCCTGCACTATCTACTCCTCCCTCACATGTCATACTCCACAGTCTGGCAACACACTAAGTGTGTGGATGCCACCAAGACAGTAGCAATACTGAGGTGTGTCCCTGTGTGCCATGACATATTCTATTGTATGTTCCTACACCAGTACTGCAGTCTACTGTGGTGTGTCCCCTATGGGCAAACTCCCACTAATATGTCATACGGCTACTGCCAGACAAATAGCAGTGTGCTATTACAACCAATATATGGGGACATTCCAGCAACACACGTGTGCCACAAAAAACAATACAAACCTGCTGTAATATATGTTCCCTGTAGGCATCATACCTCTCAACTATACATACTTTTGCAGAATGTCAAGATATCTGCCTCATAGTTTTGGTCATTTTCACACAACATTGTTGATCTCTGATAAAAAGTTGGCCAATCATTGATGGTTGATGTCAGAAAATAATGACAGGCATCTGAGTTTAAGATGTCATATGGTACAGAACACAGTTATGCTACTGTAATATCTGTTATTCTATTCACTGTCTTATTTTGTACGAGAAATAGATACAGTGTCCCTAATTTGGGGCCTTTGTCCCGCCATTAATTATGGCTTTGTTCAGATATCTTGCTGTAACAGGTTGACAGTTATGTTAGGCATAGCTCTCAACCAGACAGAAAACAATGTAAACAGGATTATGGACTTAGCCAGAGTACATCAGGGACAATAGTGACACATTTAAAATGTTAGAACTATTTATTTGAGACATTGACAGACTGAGAGGAGGTGAATTAGGGTACATCATCTGACGTTGCAGGAATATACACTCTTACTTATTGTCACTATGTATTACGTGTAATTCACTAGCTTCCCTACAACAGCCAACCACTGTAATAGGGAATAAGAAAGACAGAGCTAAGATGTGAGTGGAAATCAGGGACATGTGAGAGGCATGCCTGTAGGTGTAGGACAGCTGAATTTCAATGACATGTCATTACCGTAGATCTAAGACAGGCTTACTGCTGTGATCCCTATTTCCCATACCTCCATCTTCCAATCTGCATCCTGTTATATGTAGAAATCAATTCATACCTAGTTGAGTGCAGTGCTCTTTTGTTGAACTTTCCTTCCAGTAATCTTTTGAAAATAAGCTCTCTGTGTGAGGTAAGTCTCATACAGACTTGTTTCCCATAACCAGCTGCTTGACTTTTTAAGGTACTGCTCATTAGCAGGTAATTACCTCTACTCCAGTCTGTGGTTCTGATATTGTAATTGCAGCCAAAACAGCTGAATTGCACTATCATTAGCCGATGACATGCCACCACAGTGCAATATATAAGGCCTTCATGTAGACCTGGACCCCTTTCTTTGCTAAGATGGACTGAGGTGTGAAGACTACAGCATCACAGAAGGTAGATTCCATAACTGTCAACTGTAGAGACTTATGCAGTATGTCCACAGTTTTGCCCCATATGTGTGGTCAGTGTCCCATGACATTGTGGTCATTTGGCAATTCACTGGCAATCATTCTGGGTTGAGGTCAGTAATGGAAGATACACGTTTGAGTGTCAGACTTCATACCCCTCTGAATATGCATGCTAATGCAATAGATATTATTGTATCAACTTACTATCAATGTAGGAGCAAACTGTAAAATATGTCCCAGTCTTTAGACCTTTGTCCCATCCGTTAAGTATGGCTGTGTCCGGATTCCTTGTGCTAGGGTTTGGGAGGTATGGTAGGTCTGTAGTAGCTACCTTTACATACAGCTGTGTGTGCTACAGGCTGCATCTGCTGCTGCAGCCTAAAACACATGGGGGAGGGGGGTGTGAACACTTTGGAGGACAACAAGCTGTACATATAGCTGTGGCAGCCCTGTCATTATGGCAGATCCAGGGTAAGGGTACCCTTTACAGTCCAATTGAGGAATGAGCTTAAGGTACATCTGATATGCAACAGTGCCAATAACAGAGTAGTAGGCAACATATAGTTATGCTATATGGATGTGTGCAGTGTGTCCCTACCTGCAGGCCTTTGACTTGCAAAACTGGATAGTAGTTCATTAATCGGCAGTAACCTGTGCAGATAAAGATTGCATGACTCAGTCATTAATTGCTGTCTTCACAATAATGTAATTGAACTGCAACACAAGACTGGATTTGAACCCATGACTGTGTGTGACAAAATGTACTTCATGCAAGGCATTTAACAGACTGACCTACAGAGTCATGCTACAGCAGGTGTATTTGCAAGGTATATGTGCAGACGTACAGGCTGTGACACACATTGTCTGCATCCATCAGTATGTGCATGCCTTTCTATGGGTGTATTTTTGCACCAGGGTCCAAGTTGGGCATGTTCTTTGCCATTGATGCCTTAGCAGGTGTCTTTCTACATGTTGCTGATACAAGGGAACATTTACCTGCAATCACAGGCCTCACTTACATCAATTTTTATGTCTTTGACTCTCTAGTGGTGTTTTATTGCACCAGAGTCCATGGTATACTCCTATTTTTCCCATTAATCTTTAATTCCACTTTGCGTGGTGTGGCACTACGCACAGCTCAGCTGAAACATGGCTAATGACTGTATGTGGCAATCACTATGTTGTGATGAAAACACATATTTTAGTTAAGATCTGCAAGGCATGGCTGGTTAATGCAGTATGCTGTAGGTGTGATGGGCTTGGGTTCAAAACATGGCAGAGGTGTTTATTTTATACATGTGACTTACAATGTTATAAACACATATGCTCATTACAACTTTATTTAGCTGAGCTAGTTGAAGCTGAGTGACTTGGTACGCCAAGCAGCTCTACCCTAAAAAAATATAAAGAAAGGAAAAAAGGGAGATAGGAAAGTGGTGAAATGGGGCAAGCAGGAGAAAAACATAGTGAAAGGCAGGTAGGGATGTGATGGAATGGTGTAGGAAAGAACCATAGCTATCCATTTCTTGTACAGCAACAGCTGTGCACATTAAAAGATTTTGTCGATGCATTTGAACTCTCAAATCCCAGAGAGAGAGGGGTGAGGACAACATAACTGCATTGTCTAGCCAATTGGACCAAATTATTTGCATCTAGTGGACACGTGTGTGAGACGAAGAGCTATGTATGGAGCAATATTTTTTGGGACAGGTGACCATTTTTTTAATTAAGTTGAGAGTGGAATGTTGGGGAAGGGACTTAGGTAAGTGTGGGGAGGTAATCTGGGTATGAGAGGATGCATTTGCAGACAGAAACGTCAGCAGACAGGGGCAGCGTGTAACACATGAGGTGGGCGAACACCTATTATGGGGAGGGTGTTGTGTAATCCAGGTCACACGTGCCTCCAGATGGCAGCAGCGTGATTCATGTCTCTACCCATGGAACTGTTGAAACCACTCCTTCACTGCCCTGAGGGTGGCTGTGTCAGGGTGAGGCTGCCCCATCAGGTTGGCCAGCATGCCCTCAATCCGGCACAGATGGTGTTCATAGCACCTGTGAAGAAATGACTGGCAGTTTAGCCTGGCTGACAACTCCCCCACCACTACCATTCCCTAGGGGATGCTGGGCCCCATCCCCTGAGGCAGTCCCACACAATGCTGCAGGTGGTGAAGGGACAGTGGAGGGGGCACCACTGGTCTGGGTCCCAGATGTGTTAGGACCCAGTGCCACAGCTGGATGGGGCAAGGTAGGTGGATCAGCTGGAACTGGCCTTCCCTGATGTGCTGTAGTAATAGAGGTATAGCAATAAGTACAGGTTAGTTGTGAACAAATCATTGTTAGTAATAAGAACATGGCAGAACATTGGAAATAACCCAATTATATATCAAAGGGGAAACACAACAATAAATAACAGAACAGTCAGTATGCTAACAGCATGCCAGTAACAGTTGCAGCATAACCCCAACAAAATAGGTAATGTAACAAGATATGTTAATATGCAACCATTATAAAACAAAACAATAATAAAAAAGTCCCAAATTACAATTAATGCAACAACATATGTTAATAGTAAACTATAAACAATGAATAACAATAAGAAATAAATGAAGATAAGGGCTGGGGCGAGAGAGATAAAAACAGTTCATTAATAATATTTCTGGTTATTTCTTTGACAACAGTACTACTACTGTATATTGTTTATGTGTACAGTGACTACAAGTCTCCTATAGCTGATGTAGCATGTACATACCTCTCAAGCTATTTGCATGGGACACTATGGGCCAAGCAGTAACAACTGAGGGTAAGCAACTACACAGAACACTTTCACATCAGGTGGACCTATATAACTACCAAGGTGTTCTGTGGCCTGATTTAGTGATACTTTGCAATCTAGGTAAACATTTCCATGGTAATTCTGTGACAGATGGATTACTCACTATTAATTATATAACGTGAAATCGTGACACTTGCGAGACATGTATGTGTACAATACACAAGCTAAACAGCTGTCATGGCTTGTTTGGTAGGCATGGGAATAGAATCCAATAGCAGCGACTGCAGTGGAGATCTGCATAGAATGTATTAACTGACTGCAGCAACTTTTTACAGACATTCCAGGCATACAGCCATATCGGGATTGCACATTTTATTTCTGACTGAACATTGCTGATGATGACATTCTTCTAATGATTTTAACAGTCTGTCACATCTAAACACATAATTATCTACTCATAATATGGGCTACCTCAACCATTTACCAGTAGTTCCTTTGGAGAGAGAAATTGTGAGCATTATGTGACTGATACTGTTTCAGCTACATACCACTGGATTTGAACATTGGACTGTGTGTGGCAAAATTAACTGTATACAGAGCATTTAACAAACTGAGCTACTTAGTCACTGCTGATTACTGACTGACTAATATTTGTCTAGAGCTCACCTGGAACCAAAATATGACCTGGTAGTACTACTACAATGTTATACTAGACTGCAATGACAGTAGAATGCACATGCATGAAATACAAGCATAACGCAGAAAGTAGGTAAGCTATATTTCAGTATCATATCCATGAGGTCAACAAACAATATCAGCTCATGGAGTGGGCTACCTCATCCATATACCTTTATTACCTGATGTCTGTGGATAACAGAGCATTATGTGACCAATATTGGCTTAGAGACAGCCTTGAACAGTACTTATATGAGTTAACCAATACACTTTGCAGCTATTACATTTGCATTCTACAGCTATTACAGTGTTATACTTGACTGCAGCTCCCTACCTTACAGCCTCAATGCATACAGCTCTACTGCAATGGTTACGACAACACAATCCTGATGTACACAATTTTCCTTGGTGTTATTGGTATTGTTTCAAGTTTTTATTGCAGTACAGTTGGCATTATTCATTCATTGCAATACATCTCTAATTCCACATTTCTTGCACTACAAAACTTTACTGTATATATTTTAATGCAGTTATTGGTATTGTTTCCTGTTTTTATTGCAGTACAGTTGGCAATATTCATTTATTGCAATAGAGCTCTAAGTCCATATTTGTTGCACTACAAACTTTACTGTATATACTTTATTGCGGTTTATGCTTACTTTACTGCGGTTTATGCTTTACTCTTTCTTGCTTATTTCACTAAAGTTAGCATAATTCATCTGTACTCACCACACTCACCATGCAACCTGGCCAAACTCCTGGCATGCAACTCAACATTGCGAGCCCTTTCAGCTGCAGCTGTTGGGAGGGAAGCACACCATTATGCATATCAGTTTTGCAGACATTCAGAGTACATATTAGTAAAACAGAGGAAAGAGTGCTTACATACTTGTGGGGCATTCCCTGCCCTCACCTCTTAGATCCAGGTGTCCAAGAATCCCCTCTTCTGTCTTTTTAGGTCATCATGGTGGTGACGACACTACTCACCTGTGTGGGGGATATCAGTGACACTGGTGAATTCTGTGGCCAGCTGGTTGCAGGCCTCTGCCATACACTCTGAGCCCTAGAAACCACACTGCAGCCTGTCAGCATGGTTTTGTACAAGAAGCCCAACCATGACCCTGGACTCCAGAATGGCCCAATGCTGCACTCGAAAGCATGCACCTTCACCACTGCTAGCCATAGTACACTGTCAGTGATAGAACTCCAATGGATTCTACTGTATTCCTGCCTACTGGGCTTAATATAGGCTGTTTTCCCAACCTTACACATCATTGGGCAACATCCAAAAAATCACTGTGCCACTTAGCAACACACAAACCAGTGCAGCTGAGCTGAGAAGTGTGAAAACTTGCAGAACTGTAGTCTTAGTGGAGCTTAGCAGCACGCAAACCAGCCAAGCAGACTGGAGCAGGGCACAAATATTGGCAGCTGTTA
The DNA here is from genome assembly GCF_019279795.1 of Protopterus annectens. Classification (NCBI taxonomy): domain Eukaryota; kingdom Metazoa; phylum Chordata; order Ceratodontiformes; family Protopteridae; genus Protopterus; species Protopterus annectens. The sequence continues at coordinate 885,256,640 of NC_056735.1, forward strand.
CCATGTTTATGCAGTGCTTAGCAGGTCTCAGCAAAGCTGAACAGAGCTTGGCAGAGCGCAGTGAGGCCATCTGTTATTCATCAAAAACATAATATGTATATCAAAATTAAATATATATATTTTCCCTTCCATGTATTCAAACCTTGGACTTACTGCACATGAAGCCATAACTTTACCCATTTAGCTATGAGGATACTAAGAAATTCATTATAACTTCACATATATCACTGAGCTACATATAAGGAGTGCTGAGCATCGCATCACGCCATGCCACACAAACACACATAGACACGCTTAAACACACTTTTAAATAAATAATTAATGACATCTGGTTTCTATTTTTAGATGTCCGTCAGAAGTTTGCTATCTTACATGTGAGCACAGCTTGATATTGCTGTGATCCATGCCATGCCGTGCCATGCAAACATGCTTTTTGTTTTTAAGTCTTAAATATAAAACAAAGGAAAAAACAGTAAAATAAAAATAAAACAAAGGACATTACAGGGAGTCTCATACTCCTCTGCAGCCATGGTTAGCACTACACTTCTCCCTACACTGATTCAATAACCATGTTCTTCGGATCTTCCTTGGCAATGCACCATCATTAATATGCATGGAGTGCTGCCAAGTAGGAACCATGGCCACAAAAAATTATACACTCCATGTAGGCTCTACGCAGTGCCTACACAGACTTTATTAATCTTGGGGAAGTTTTTTCACTGCATTTACAACATGGACTTTCAGTTATAAAGGATCAACTAGGCAGATACTTGTCAAGGTAAGAGTTTAGATGTACATTTCAATTGCTGATTTGAATCTCAATCTGTGTTTAAAGATGTAAAATCTTTCTAGTTGTTATTTGATTTTTAGGTGAAGAAAACAGAACCAGAAGTTGTGCCCTGTGCATCAAGTGGATGCACAGGCTTGAGGAGTAGTGGGGGGAGAAAGGTATGTTGATTCCCTTTTCTGTTTTGTTAAATGAAATACATCTGCCTGTATTTTTCACATTGCCACATATATTGCTTAGAATGCATGAATACCCATCATGCATTAGTAATTAGGTGAAATAATCACACTATAGCTATGCTTAAAACTCTGATTTAAATAAAAAGAATATTAGATTCCCATGTGTCACAGGCTGTCTTGATTGAGTATAAGTACTTATTACTGTCGTATTCATTATACTGATGCATGTTCATCTTATTATGCTGCCTGGCTCAGAAGTTTGTCATGTGGCTTGCATAGTTTCCACAATATTGTCATCTTACTTTGTCCTCATTTTAAGAAAGACACTTGGTGGTTGTTCATATGAATCATTACACACAGAGACTACAATTTATAGATGCCTACATTCATAGATTTTTACTATACTAATGACCTGGGAGGGGGGCCTTCTAAGTCTAGCCACCTTTCATGAAAGAATAATGACATCATGTATCCAAACAGGACATTGAGGGCCAGGCATTTATAAGATACCGCTATCCATAATGGACATAGGTGACAGGCCCAGTTCCAATTTCCAATTCTCTGTCCACTGGTCTAGGTTATTCTTAAATTGTGTAACATACTAATTCAGCTTTACATGGATTTTATACTTGTTAGTAGGAGATGTATTCTATAGGACACATATCTGTCTCTCCAGCATGTTCTGTTTAAGTCACAGACAAAATGCTGGTTATTAGACCTTGTATTTTTGGTACTGTTTGACTTATGAATATACAGGAGATTCATAAATGTGGAGTTTGTGGATGCCTTGTAAGACAAGCATAGATAACCCCTTAGCAAAGTACATCAGACTGAGTAGAGGGAAAGGTCTTTAAGGCACTCTGCTTAAGGCAGGTTTGTTACACCGTATATTCTTTTTTATTGAAATTCTGATGCAGTTGTAGCTTCTACATATGCCTGATCATGTACATACTGTAAGGAACATTGTACTCTATGACCGTTGTGATAATAGCAAACTACAGTGGGATAATGACCTCTTTGGACATAGCTGCCATGCCCTTACTTATAAGCCATGCAACACAAAATGATTTCTTCACCACTGTAGCCACATGGTCAGTGAAGGTAATTAGCCAGGATGGCTGACTTTCTAAAGAGTACAGTTATGCAATTCTTAGAACTGATTTTAAGTCCATGATTTTGGTATCATTTCTTAGTCAGAGACAAGCCTTCTTGAAGAATGCTTGTGTCTGCATGGGAGACAATGAAAACTCTCAGCTTGCAATCATCTGCAAACTTAGCCATAAATGTTCACTGTTTGCATCCACCTCAGAGGAAATAGATGCCAAAAATCAGCGACACCAGTGGTGACCCATGGTGACTGCTAGTGACTGGGCTCTTGGTGGAGGTGGCCTCACCTATTTTGACCTTCTGGGTCCAATCAGTGAGTCAATTAGCTATTCAGCAGGGGATAAAAGGGATTATACTTACTTTAGTGAGCTTGCCTGTAATGTCTGAGTGGAGTATTGTATTGAAAGCCTTGCCCAGGTCAAAGTAAGTTGTGTGCACAATCTAACCCACATCCATTGCTTTGTTAACTCTCTCACTGAAGTCCACCAGATTTAATAGGCATGATCTTCCATTAACAAAACAAAACTATGATAGGGCCAACATTTGCATGTCACCCATGTCCTTATTTATCATGCCCATGATGATTCTTTCCATGGGCTTATATATGAGGCTGGACAGACTTATGGGTCTACATTTACCCTGATAAGTGGTTGAACCTGCTTTGTGCAGAGGAATGACTGTAGCCATATTTCATTATTTGGGCACAAAACTTGACTGTAGGCTTCAAATGGTGTCCTGCAAGTCTTGGTCCTCGGACCCCTACTGTTCAGCATATACTTCCCAGAAGTACAGGCAAACACAGGAGGCCTATGGCTAACCAAGATCACCGATGACTGCAAACTGGGAGCCATAATTGACTCTCCGGCTGACACGGACATCCTCCAAAAGGGCCTAAGTGAGATGGACACCTGGTGTCAAAGTCATGGCCTCAAGCTAAATGCCAAAAAATGCGTAGTCACCCATTTGGGAAAAACAAAACACCCACAAATTACCAGATAGGTGGCAGCCCCCTTAATACAGAAGAGGTAATAAGAGATCTGGGGACCTAGGTAATCTCTGCTTTGACAATCATATTGCCAAAGTAGTTAGGAAATCCTTCTATGTGGCCCAGCTAATTACTAAAGGGTTTGCATCTAGAAATAAAGAGGTTATAGTGCCCCTCTACTCGTCACTCATTAGACCCATCATAGAGTACAATTCCCCATTTGGGATGTACCTCATAAGACACATCCAACAGCAGGAAAGACCACAAAAGTACCTCACCAAGAGGATTACTGGCCTCAAACATATGTCCTATGCAGCCCAACTGAAAAAACTCTGGCTGTACTCAGTGGCATATTGCTTACTCAGAGGTGATCTCTGCCTGACTTACAAAGCCATGTCCTACTCAGAATTGATGGGCATGCTCCACCTAAAGAAATCCAAGTCACTGCGAGCCACGCACTCTAGTGAGCTAAACCTCACCACAACAATAAATAGAACATGCTGGAGGGATAGATTCCTGTCACAGAGACTCCCCATGCTTTGGAACAAAATTCCAAATTGCATCAGGCAGAGCCCCTCACTAATGCTCTTCAAGAGAAACCTAGACGAGTGGATGGATAACAGAAAATACACCCCTGGGATCACTTCATTGGCTCTGCTTGACAGAGGATCAGTTAATTAATCAATTGGGCGGCGAAAACGACACACTCTGGCTAGGCTTATAAATGCCCTCGGGCAGATAGCCTAGTACCTACCTATGAACCTATGAACCTAAATGAAAAATAATTCAGCTGAACCAGGGATTTCATGTTTAACGCTATTTAGTAAGCATCCCAGGATGTTACTAGGGCCCATCGATGCAGTGTATCTGGCCTTGGAATGTACATTGAAGACTTGTTCCCTAGTAATGGTTGTGTGGAATGTGGTATATGGTATTTCCTTTGGACTATCAAGTGGGGAGTGGAGGGAGAAATTTCAGCTGAACCTCACATTTACATTCACACACAGACATAACTGTTCAGGGAACACGTGCAAGTCAAAAAAGAAAGGGAATAGTGACCTACTGCCATACAATCAGATGAACGATTTACTGAGGCAGACATTATTAAACAGTGCAGGTCACAACAATAATGTTATGCTGATGTTTACAAGCTTATTTTTTTGTTAAAGGTCAGTTATGTTAATGTGGCATGAGGCAGGGTCAGGCATGTTTCCATTCAAATGTCAGAATATGTTACATGTGCTTGCTTTGCATATGGCTACCATGCTTCATGGAGGCCACTCTTCAAATGTTCAGGTGATGTCCTGATTCCGACTGGTAAGCTGTGTTATGCATGCCATTGCACAACCTTGACTGAACTGCTGACACTGGTGAAGGATACAGTCTCCCTGACATGTTCTGTTATAGGTCATGTCTGTAACTATAGATAAAGTGGCACAGAAAATGTGTTATATGCATTAGGAACTATTCACTAGCATCAAATGTCTGGATTATGATTCACTTACTTGCTAATGTTTACATCCTTTAAAATTACACTGTGTTTTAAAATAAGAAGTTTGATTTATGTTACTATACCTTCAGTCTTATATTTGAAGTTGCAGAAGTCACCAGTGGATATTAGGTTAATTAAGTAAGGTCAGCTATGATCTTCATGGGAATGTGCTGTGTGACAGACATTTGCTTTTCGTTTCTGTTGTGTTTTGCAGTTCACCTTGACAGAACATGGGTCCCATAGACATTTGCCTATAAAATGCAGAGGATGAGCAGATAACAGGCCACTGCCAGAGTCCTCAAATAATAATGATGATAATGATAGTGACGATAATGAAGCTGGACCTGCACCTGCCCAAGCCATCATTCCTGCTGTGCTCAGAAGGAGATGACACCAGGACTGGAACAGAGATTATCAGGAGGATATCTGGGCGGTTGTAACTGATGTGTTTCAAACACAGGTGAGGGACTTGATGGGATATGGCACCGGCTATGCATGACTCATTTAGGGAGATCACATGTGAGGTCATTTCTGAGGATCATCCCAATTAGCCTGGTCCATCCAGTCCATAAGTATTGTTTGTGTGCTCCAGTTGTGTTTTGCTATCAACATACTGATTGCCATATAATTGATTGAACTGTGTATGCACTCTTGTGCATCCATACCACATACCCGACATGTTATCTTCATGTGACATTTAATTATGTTTCAATGTGTGCATGACACACATTAACAAACTGCACTTTCCTCCAACATTCAGCTGCCCATGCATTGTGGCAGTTAACCTGCAGCTAGTGCTGCAACAATTATCCTGTAAACATGTGTTTTACTTAGGGTGACTGACAGATAATAGATGTTGTCCATAGTCCAGCACTACCACTGTGGTATGGTTAAGATTTGTGTATTGCTATATCATGTATGTTCAACAGAAGGACATGTCATTTCCCATGCATTTTGGATGACTGTTGTCATGCTGTCCCAATGACATGGTATGGTGTTCTGTACCATATATTGCAATGTTGATGCCATGTGGGGTCATATGCAGGTATTTCATAGCTATGGGCAGTTCTACTTTTCTTACTGCATGTAGCAAATGTAGCATTAATGTATATACAGTGTTAGATAATTTATTCTGTAACAGTGCATCATGCCATGTTTGCTGCATCTTACATTTCTACATCCATTATTTATTCACATAAGTACCTTCAAGAAATAGTTTAAACATTAACTGATTGTACATCTCTGCACATAGTCAGATGCATAGTGATGCACAATTATACTTTTGACATGTGATCATTCACTGACTTACCCCTGATGTGCTGTAATGACGCTCACAGGAGTGTCCTCTTCTCAGTAATGTGCAAGGTGCATGATACACACCTGCATATGTTTAGTCAAAATTTGAATGATAGTATGTGTATGTGCTTGAATTTCTTAGCTTGATTACCTACACATGGTGATATTACATGATTGCATATTACTGTGTATGTGTGACTTATAAAAGGCCATTTCTGTGGTCATCAGAAATCATTCTGCCCATGTGATGTACATTTTCCATTTGCTTAAATGTATTTTGAGTTTGCTTCTACAGCACCCTGTGTGCTGCTGACATTTGCAGTGTGTCAAGTTTCCTTGTCCTGCTTTTCGCAGATGAGGGCCTAGGTTGTTTACCTCCCTTCCACCTTCATATTTTTGTATTATATTTTTGCAGATATGTTTACCTTTGTTGCAGTTATTGACCATTGCCATGTATTATGTTGTTGGCATGGTGAATATGCGTTAAATGTATGGGCATTTTATAGATGCAGGACATATGCACACAAGTCACTGGCTGCTGCTTGCAATACATTGTTCTCATTATATTCATGTGTTAACCAGTGTACATTGTTGAAATCCATGTGCACAACCTGATATATTTTTTAAGCTGTTGTGTTATATTTTTGTAAATATTCTTACAATACACATGGATGTGTGTATGATCATTGACCTTGCTTTTATGTACATTCCATTTAGGCTACTGACATTCATACATATACTCCTATACCTGTGTTGCCTTTGACATGGCATATGTATGTGACATACATACATTCCATTACACATTTGTTTGGGTTGTGTACACTTGCTTATATATTTAGCAGCCATTTTGCTGCTTTGCTGCAGTATTGCCATTGGTACTGTGCTTGGTTGTTTGACTTTTACATGCATGGTCAGAGGTTTGGTTTTGTCTTCTGCTAGAGTTATGTAGCATTGTTAGACCTGCATTTGTCATCTGTGATGTTGCTTGACTTGCATTGCTGACAAACTACTTGGATATGTGTTTATTTATCTAATTTGTACCGTTTTCCTTATTTATTACCCTACAACACACATCTTCCAAAGGTCATACACATCTGGGTACAACTGTCACACAGTTTGCAATATGCCATAACATGTAGATATATTTTTCTGAATTTTACCATGGTTTGTATTCATCCCCACCCTGTTTGACAACTTTTCATTGCCTGTGTTTTACAGTGCGCCATCTGTGAAACTTACCTGTCCTTACTGTTTTTTCCAATCTTTGTCTGTCATGTGTTGTGATATTTGTTCTATGAATATACCTGCTTTGATGTCCTTCTCCTCTTTCCTTATCTTTACCTTTCCTTCTATTCTTACAAAACATGGGGCCTATTCCTACCAAAAAAAACCAAAATTATCCATGCAGCTCTGACTTCCCCTTAGATTTTCCTATTCAGACATCCTTCTTGTGTGTCCCTCTTCTTCACCCATACCCTCATCTACTTCTCTATCTGCCATTTTCTTTGGGTGTGTGTATTACCTGTATTCCCCATGTAAGTCCCACATACATTCTTAATTAATGTTAGCTGTTCTGATGTGCCCATTATTGTCCTTCGCCTTCTTAATTTTTTTATTAGAAATGTTTTGAATTCTGTTTGAATCCATAATTTTATTAGTACATGACTTAACACAGATAACCATAGTTGTTTCTAAGTTTACTGGACAGATTGCTGAAGATGTAGTTTGCAAGCAAGTATATTTTATAAGTAAATGAATTATGGAAATGTCCTTAGTTGTTTCTAATGTTACTTGACAGATTTCTGAAGATATATATTACAAATGTCATGCAGCTTACATTGGGATACTTAGCATTTTTATAATAATGGAGTTAGTTATATTCCATAGTTGTCCTTAACCTTACTGGATAGATTCTGTTATAAATATGCCTGTAACACTGTCAGGATGCATGAATTGTAATATTCTTTCCATAACTTTGTTAATATACAGCATGCTTTGACAGCGATTTTTCATTATTGATTACTTGCGGGTGTGTTTAGTGCACCTTTGCTACTGAGATACTTCCTTGTGTACCAAGGTATTCTAAGTTCACTGTGGAACTTTACATATTACATTGTTAGCTTCAATGTTAGCACTAATATCAAAGTAATGCACAGGACTTTGCGATCTTTATGGAATCCAGCCCAGAGAATAGGGATAAAAGATTAAATAAAATACAAGGCAGAAATGTTTATGAGGCATCTGTTTTTTTCAGAATATACAGATGGATTAGGGCAGATATTTTCTTTCAACATGTTTCTAGAAGAATAAATGTTTACTATAATGATGTTTTAATCACATATTTTTTAACTTGTCTATTGTGTGCTGCCATGTCTGTAAAGACTTTTATTGTTCTTAATACAGAGGTTTCAAATTTCTTGGGAATATCAGTAAAAACTCATATTTTAACAAACGCTGCAGAAATAGTATGAAGAATGATGACAACCAATGAATTCTAGGACCTCTCTAAAGATGTTGTGTTTTAGAATCAGTTCCTTTTGTTTCTCACTTCTTTCTATCCAATGAAGTTTCATTTAAGAGGAACTTATTTCTAGTGCACATTAAAAGTCAATTTTAGACTATAGACCACTAGTGACACCAGCAAAGATGAAAATATAAGAATATTAGCAACAATGGAAATGGTAATGGAGTAATTGAGGTAAAATGTACCTTTTCAGGGTGCAAAGCTCATTGTAACAGATAGCTAAACATAAGTCTTATATACCTATGTTTGTATAAAGACAAGTGAGGGAAAATTGATAGGAATAATTTAACATCACTTTTACTGTGGGATGGCTTTACTTTCCATTGAAGTACAGTGAAGCCCATTTAAAAGGTATTCTCATATGCAGCTACTAATAAGGTTGACCATAACTGAAATAGAGCTCAGTGGGCTGCTGAATACATCTGAAATAATAACCAACATAGATTTTGCCACTCAGCAAACATCTCAGAATATGTCAAAACATGTTTTTCTAAAATATTTTTACCATATCTTACTATTCATTTCTATCTACCTGTGATTGTATTCACCTGGGCTATACCTGTTGGCCATTGGCAATCAGTGTACTACCCCCGAAACATACCTCTCAACTTCTTAGTGCAAGAAATCTGGACAAAGCCAAAAATAATGGGGGACAAAGGGCCAGAAATAGGGACAATTTTTAAATATTGCTCTGACAAACTTAGTTGATAAGATAAAAGGTTTTGCATTAACATAATTTTCTGAAGCAATTAAAGTCTGAATCTCAAATGCGTTGTCATTAAGTGACTTCAACCCTAAATGATTTGTCAGAAAATCACAAATGTTTGATGAAAAGACTAAAAATAAGAGGTAAAAATCTGGTCATTCTGTGAAAATCTGGACACTTCAAAGATATGCCTGGAAAACAAATACATATATACATAAATAACATATCCAAGTTATTAATTTCAGGTTGAAACTAAGCCCTGTTACAAATAAATCTTTACATATTTTATGTACTTCCTTTTTTCATTTCTGAAATGCAGCTGTTTTATACTTTTTTTCATTTCTGAAATGCAGGTGTTTTATGCATTAGACTAAACAAATTCCTTTACCTTCTGCTACAATTGCACACACTCCACTTGTTCAATGAACAATGAAAGCATTAACATTGTTAGTTGCATATATGGTACATAGTTATCAATCACTGCTGACTCATGGCAGAGAAAAGAGGTGGAACAAGAATGGAAATGAAACAAGCAATAAAGTTACTTTGACGATATGCATCATTTTTTTAATACCACTGTATAATAACACTAAACTTGTTCAGTTGTGTGAAATTTATGTATTTACTCATCATTGTGGAGTGATAGTTTTATCATTTGACTGGCCATCGTGACTAAACAATGTCCCTGCCTGCATAAAATGCGAAATTTATGTACATTGCTGTCATGGTGCCACATTATAACTTTTAATGTTTTCTCTTTTGCTCTTTCCTTGAAATAATTCAGATCGCTAACTTTCAGATTAATTTATTTAATGTAATATATTTTGCCATTGGAAAGTAATATAAAGCAGCTAACAGTAAAAAAGCCTTTGTATCATATCATTTACTTTTACATCAGGTTGATTAGGGATACTTACATTAATATGGAATTTCCTTATCATGACAAAACACAAGTAAATGGAAGAGTATGCTAAGTTTGAGTCTGTAATTGAGTGCATGCTCAGAAATTAAGAAGCTGCCCTTTCTTTTGTTACTGTTATATTTTAAAATCTGGGAGACAAAAAGAAATGCTAATAATATTATGCCTGATTATTTTAAAGTGCAGTATATGTTGTTTTGAGTGACCCAGGAATAACTGAAACTGAATAGTTAGAGTGATGTGTTAATACGGCCTAACTTGCACCCACTGGGCCAGGTTTCAAAATAGAGTTGTGGACAGTAAAGCACACCCAAAGAAGACTTCAGTGCACCACCTGCAGATACAATTTTAGAAGATATGCTGCAAGAAGTCTGAAGACTTAACTATTCAGTATAAGATAATTACAGATTCCACGCACGCCCATTTGGATTCCAAAACACATGCGACAAACTGCAATGCTGACTCTCTTTATGAAATCCTCAGTAAATACCATACTGCAACTAAAGGATCAGAAGCTATTCCCATGGAATCTGACAGAATCTGTAACAGTACTGGAAAAAATGCTACCTGCAGTGAATGGACTATAACAGACTGTGATACTGCAAGCTATGAAGGAGGATGTGGCTGTGCATCCTAGAAGGCAGCCAGTTAGAAAGAGCAAGGCTGCAACTAAGCCAACTCTCAGATCAAGAAATTATTGACAGGTACCACCTAGACAGACAGCTGGTATAGGCTGTGTGCAACATGCGTGTCCCACATACATGTGTGCAGACATTACTAAGCCACTCCATCATTCTCAAAAAAAAAGTGCATCTAAGTCTAGATGTATAGGCATTTGGAACATTCTAACAACACACAGGAAATTCAGTAGGAGTGTCAAATGCTGGGCAGCAATGTGCAACAAGGTAGAGGAATGCATATACTTTCCATCTATCCCCATAGAGTGGAGAACTGTTATGCACCAGTTCTATAACCTTGCAAACTTCCCACATATGCATGGTGCAAGTGACTGCACCCACATCCCTATTAAGACCGCCATGCATCCAGAAGCAGACAGATACATCAATAGAAAGGGATGGAAATCCCTGAATTGCCAGGTTGTGTGTACAGCAGATGACAGCATAAATATCATGCTGACACTCTGGAAGTGTCCATGATGTTACCATATGGAGGAAAGGTGTTCTGAGGACGGCATTCCAACCAGGTGAAATGCCTGAGGGACTATTACTGGTTAAGTACAGAAACACAGCTAGGTTGTAAGCTAAGGATAATCCATGATGATGACAACTGTGATGTCCTGATAATATCCCACTGAACTGCCACCAAATAATGAGACACCCGAAAAGTACCCTACCAGACTGCCAACAATAATGTGACGTCTCCCACTTATCCTGCATCAGTAACTAAGGAGCTTCAATCCTCACTACTGACTCCAATGTGAGACTATAATTTAAACAGGAGTAATATTTTACAATTTTACCCTAAGAGCACCTCAGGAACATACTCTATAACCTGGGACTGGCCTGTATACTTCTGTCCACCCTTAATATAACTCCTCATTATACACTTCAGAGCAATGTGTCCCAGTTTAAGACCTCTGGTACACTCACATTTCAATTAAATCTCACACATTCAAACACTTCTGGGAAAGCCTGAGACAGATTTCTATCTGTATCGCTTCCCCAATATAATATGGTAATGCTGCCACCAGTCAGAGTGTCTTCATGCCCTTTAAAAGGGTGTCCAGTTATGAAAATTAGGTATTAAACAATTGATAGCAAATGATGTAGCTGCCAGCCTTTTGGAGTGGCCTGGGAAGTTATCAAAGCAAGTATAAGCACTGTCAAATTACTAACGAAAACACTGACTGACCAGCCACAATGTAAGTTGATAAAAACATTTAATAATGAGAAAAATTATTAAAATATAAAACAGCAATTTCCAATAAACAAACAGGACTCATTCATGAAATCAATACTGAAGGACAGAAATCCAAAATTTAGAAAAACTGTAACTGATCTAACTGATCAGTTGCAATTTCTGGTCTGACTAAAGAACACTGTCCCTGATGTAAACTAAATTAGTACAACAGAGCGAAGGCAGGCTTACAGTTCTTGGTGAGTCCTTCTGGGTATCCACTGCACAGTACAACTGTGAATTGCATCAGGCTGTTATAACTGGCGGGTCTATATTACCATATTGAATGGTAACAATGCCGAACGCTCATATGAGTGAATATTCACGGGAATGAATTTGTATTTTTGGGGTCGCGGTACAGTGTGGATTGGAATATTTGCCCTTTCCTCACTGTAGTGCGAACTCAGAGTTGAAATATATATTTAGTGGGGGGGGAGCACAGCCCCCCACAATAGCAAATTCATTCTCGTGAATATTCGCTCATATGAGCATTCAGCATTATTACCATTCGATATGGTAATATAAACCCATAAATGGCAACTGTAACTGACAACTGTCTTCAGCAGATTCTTTTATAGACTAGTCTGTCACAGTTGTTCCAGTTTTAATTTTCATTTCATATTTGTGAAAATCAACTAACAGCTGTTTAGTAAATGTTCCTTCCTATCTTTCAAACTCTGACAATGATATATAGCAACTTTCAGCATTCCGATGACATTATCTGCAGATCAGTTGAATCTGAAAACGTTTGCCTTTAGAATCTTTCTTCACAAACATGCACAGTTAGAAATGTAAAAGGACACTGTTCAAGTCTTTAAAACATTCTGTACAAACAGATCATAAATCAACATGTAAGAACCTATTTACAACAGGATAGCTAGTCATGCTGGCACATAATACACAAGTTAATCTGAAATTATATACAAAACATCAGCCAGATATGCTAGCACAAATGAGAGTGTCTAATTTCTTCACATTTCAGTCGACTAAGTATACAATTTATTTATTTTATTTATTTAAATTTGGTAACCGGGTAGTGTTTGACTGGGCTAAAAAACAAGCCTGTTTTCAGTGGAGACCCGGGGAAAAAAGCTCCCAGAAAGTAAAGTTACAATATTTATAGTTAGATAAGCTAGTTACAGTATTAAATGATTACTAAGAAGTTTACATAATAACATAGTACAGTGTAAATCAAGTTGATACAAGTTGAAAAAGTCAGACATCGATCCAGAAAAGTCAAGTATATCAACAAACAACAATAGAGTCAAATAATATTGAGTTACAAAGGTAGAAACACAGAAGGTGGGTAGTGTGTTTGCTTAGCCAGAGGTTTTACAGGAGCATAGCCAGTGATTGGAGAAATAATTTGTAAGGAGCTGTTTGAAGCTATGGGTATTAGGTATAAATAGTAACTACTGGGGAAGGGAATTCCAAGTTTTGGCTATGGAGTAGCTGTATAAAGAATCGCCATAAGAGTTGTGGGTTTTGATAACTTTGAGCAAGTTTTTATTAGCAGACCTGAGTGAGGTAAGATTGGAATAGGGTTGTACGAGGTTAAGTAAGGCTGGGCAATAGTCAGGGTTATGGAGAACAGAGTGCGTTACTATTAGCTGGTTTAGGGCTAGTACGCTTGGGAGTTCAATCCAGTTTAGTTTTTGTAGGGCTATACAATGGTGAGCTCTGTGGGGAAGATTAGTGGCACATTTGGCAATTTTATTATAGCAGGCTTCTAGGTTATTTAGGTCAGATTTACAAAGGTTTGTGAAGACTTGTGAACAATAGAGAAGGGTGGAAAGTGAATGAGTTGAGGCAGTAGCTATTCTTACATGATTAGAAAGATATGATTTAGCCCTGTAGAGAGCACCTAATTTGTGTGGACATTTTTGACTATTAAAGCAATATGTCTGTCAAATTTTACATTACACTCTAGGGTAACACCAAGGACTTAAGTATGTTCGACAGGTTCAATTTTTGTACCATTAGAGGCAAAGATGGAGAGATGATTTTGTTGTTTTTTATTTGAGGAATTAGAAAAAAAAAGTTTGGTATTGTTTGGGTTTAGAATCAGTTGGTGGTCTGAGAGGTATTTTTCAATATTAACGGCAGTCTGAGACTTTACTTGGAACTCATTTATGGAGGGGACAGAGCAAATAAGGTAAGCATCATCAGCATATTGAATGATAGAGGCAGGTGATGCTGCAGTATAGAGATCATTGGTAAATATAATAAAGAGAAGTGGGCCTCAGATAGAGCCTTGTGGGACTCCGACAGTGATGGGCAAAAGGGGTGATAGTTTATGTTCCTATATGGTGGCTTGTTTGCAGCTGGAGCGGTAGCTGTGGAACCAGTGTAGTGTATTGGAGCTGAAATTGAGAGAGGCAAGTTTGTTTAGGAGTATTTGATGGGATACAGTGTCAAAGGCTTTTGACATATCAGAGACAATGTGGGTAATGTTTCTGAGGTGGTTTACAGTATTGGTGAAACTTAATAGGGCGGTGTTAGTAATATGTTTGGTGTGGAAGCCGTGCTGAGTAGCAAATAGAAGGCTATGTGTTAGAAGGTGGTCTAGAGTCTGTTTATGTAGGCATTTTTCTAAGATTTTGGCAAGTGGAGAAAGTATAGGTAAGGGCCTGTAGTTAGAAAGGCCAGTAGAGGGGCCACCTTTGTGAAGGGGTATGGCATGAGATATTTTCCAAAGCAGGGGGACATACTGTTCAGAGATAGAGTGGTTAATAAGAATAGATATAGGATAGGAGATAGATTTAGCAGTAAGTTCAAGAAATGAACCAGGTAAGTGATCTGCAGCAGGAGTACATGGTTTTATTTTGGTTAGGAGATTTTCTATATAATTAGTTTGGATTGGTTTAAGAGAGAAAACAGGAGTATTGGGATCAGAGGAGAGAGGTGGTAAGGTAAGTGCGGAATAGCCATTGTTGTTTAGTAATGAGGTGATGGAGGTGATAAAGTGGGTATTGAATTGTGTAGCTATGCAGTCTGTAGTGCTGTTAGTTGTTGGGGGTGGAGTGGTTGGATTTCCTGGGTTTAGGAGGAAGTTGACTGATTGCCAGAATTTTGAGGGTTGTTTTAAAATTTTAGTTGAAATGTTTGGAAATAAGTCTTTTGGTCCTGTCTAATTTGGTTTTTGACCCAGTTTTTGAGCTGTCAGTAGGTTGTGTAATTGTTACTATTTTTGTTTTTGCAATAGCGTGTCCAGGCTTTGTCCCGCTATTTTAGGAGGAGGATAGCCTCTTTAGTTAAGTAGAGAAGTTGTTTGGACTTGGAACGTACTTTCCTGAAAGGGCCAAGGTTATTTAAAATTTACAGGAATGCATTATTAAAGTACTGAACTGCAAGATCCAGTTGGAGGATTTTTAGGGGTGACCAGTCATATTCTTGTAATAGGCTAAGTAGTGAGGGGGAGAACTGTTTTTTATTATGTATACATCGATATGTAATATTATTTATATTCTGTGTACGTTTTCTCATAAGAGAATTGGAGAGGCAACTCTGTGTCATAGTTGTAATTGGATTTATTTGTTAAGATCCAGTCAATATAGAATGCTTGTTTGTGACCTTATCTATATATGTAGGTTGAGAAATATTCTGGATAAAGGCATAAAGATTGATAAAGTTGGTAGGGGAGTTAGAGGAGCAGGAAAACTAGTCAAGATTAAAATCATCAAGTATTATACTCTCATGAGAAAAACTGGAGGATGCCCATTATAGAATGTTTTCGATGTGTGAGAGGTTATTAGCGGGAGGAAGATAGATGGCTATTAAGATGATGGATTTTTGGGTGTTAATTCGTAAGCATGTTGTTAACATTTCATCTGTGGGAAGCTGAGGTGGTATGGTGGAGAGCTGAACTAAGTTGATGTGGTCCTAATACATTATGGCAATACCACTCCCACATTTGGATAATCTATCCTTTCTGATAATAGCCAGGAGGAAGTAATTCCTCAGTTTTTATATGTGGCTTTGAGCCAGATTTCAGTAATTATGGCTATGTCTGGGGAGTAAAGTGCAATGGCAGCATGGAATTCCTGAATTTTATTGAGGAAGCTTCTAAGATTGAAGTGTATTACTAGTAGGTCTGGGTTGGATGATTTGAGTGTTGTGAAGGGGTAGTTATTGTTTTTAGAGTTTGGAGGATGAGTTGGGTTGATAGTAGTGCAATGAGTGGGGCCTGGGTTTGGGTATATGTCAGACTGGAGTTTAATAAGGGTAAGCCAGTGTAATGTGAGATATTTTAGTTTAGAGAAAAGCTTAAGTTGTTCATGAAAGGAATGTGAGAGGCTATAGGTATGATAGAATTTGGGTGGGAAGTATCTAGAATTAAGATTATTATTATTAGTTTACCCCAGGAGTCACCTCAGTGTCACTACTAGACAGAGGTATAGTTTACTAAATAATGGGGTCCCACATGTGTCACTACTAGAGAGGCGCAACTATATAGTATGGGGTGGCGTAAAGCCACATCACTGTTGGCTAGGCTTATAAATGCCCCCGGGCAGATAGCCTAGTACACTACTATGAAGCTATGAAACTATGAAACTAAGTAATTGAGAGGAGATGTGTACAGTGTCTCTATTATCATAAAGGGTCAGGAACATAGGAAGTGTTGGGAGAGTGACAGAGCATGAGATGTTGGGAGTGATACAAGTTGAACTCTCCAATCCAGATCCAACAACCATTCATTAGCCATTTCAAATTCCATGCCAATCTAATATGTGGGCTGAACGGACCTAATTGAGCACTTGAACCATACCAGGTCCACTGCAGCCATTTTTGCACAATGCAGGAAATGAAGCAGGCTAGCTGCATGCAAAACAAGTGCAGTAAAGCAATGCTCTGATTGGCTGAGACATATACAGGCAGAAGAGAGCTTGCCTTACTGTAAATATCGGGTGTAGTTATGCCCAAATTGGGAACTCTGGAGAGTAAGCTTATTTAAGCTTAAAAATGGGTGCTCCTGGTTAATTTGGGAAGACTGAGAGCTATGCTGGATGGGCAAATTGGTCTGACAAGGGAGCTGATTTTTTTGTGCTATGATACAGAATCGGAATTACCTAGACATGGTAAGGCCTTGCTATGTCTAATAATGGTGGCTGCCAAAAAAGCAATTACTAGAAAATGGAAATTAAAATCTAAACCGACTATATTGAAAGTAGTAAATATAGTAACACAGATAAAACAACTGGAACTGAGATCTTTAGAAAAGGGTAGGAGCAAACTACACAGGAAAAAATGTAAATTGTTGGAAAATATATA
This sequence comes from Protopterus annectens, assembly GCF_019279795.1. Taxonomy (NCBI): domain Eukaryota; kingdom Metazoa; phylum Chordata; order Ceratodontiformes; family Protopteridae; genus Protopterus; species Protopterus annectens. The sequence continues at coordinate 885,273,823 of NC_056735.1, forward strand.
CAAGGGAGGAATGAGGTCTGAAAGGTGGCAGGACTTAAATGAGCTATGTGATGTTTGAGTAAGAAAGACTGGGTAGATTATAAGTTATGTATAATGTTTGCATCTGGGATTGTGCAGTATGGTTTGTGATGTAAAATGCTTGCAACTAGGATTGTGTCAGTGTGGTTTGTTTTCATTTATATAAATGTATTATTGCCTTTGTAGTACGTAACGGTTTAATAGAGATGTTTCTTATTTAAAAAAGGCAGGAAATGAATAATTTATGAAATATTGCTTATGTTATATGATATCTAGCAATATATGTGAAGTATAATGTTTATGTTAATATAGTTTGATTACTTTTATATGAATTTAAATTTGCCTTTGGCACACATGATAATTCAATAAAGGTGTTTGGAAGAAAAAAAATATCCCCTGCAAAAGAATATTAGGGACTATAGCTAGAGATGTTTCTTGTTTAAAAAGGGCAGGAATTGAATAATTTATGAAATATTGCTTAGGTTATATGATATCTAGCAATATATGTGAAGTATAATGTTTATGTTAATATAGTTTGATTACTTTTATATGAATTTAAATTTGCCTTTGGCACACATGATAATTCAATAAAGGTGTTTGGAAGAAAAAAAATATCCCCTGCAAAAGAATATTAGGGACTATAGCTAGAGATGTTTCTTGTTTAAAAAGGGCAGGAATTGAATAATTTATGAAATATTGCTTAGGTTATATGATATCTAGCAATATATGTGAAGTATAATGTTTATGTTAATATAGTTTGATTACTTTTATATGAATGTAAATTTGCCTTTGTCACACGTGATAATTCAATAAAGGTGTTTGGAAGAAAAAAAAATATCCCCTGCAAAAGAATATTAGCTAGAAGTGGCAGACAATAGGGTCTAGGCTCTAGCAACTACCATACTACCTCACCTTCTAGCCCTCCCTTAGGAGTTCATTCTTTATACAACAAACCTTGGTTCCCTTATACAGACTCCCCTCTGCCTTGAGGCTCAGGAGCTTCCTTAGCCATCTCCCTCAAGCTTTGTAATGTAAGGTCCATAAGTTGAGCCTGTCTTAACTCTACATTTGCCACCATCTCAAGCTCCCCTTCCACAGGATGCATAGTAACTTCTGACAACTGTACCTCATTGTCAGTTTGAGTACTATCACTCACCATGTCCAAGGAAACATCAGTACCCACCAGCAGCTGTGACTCACTTTCAGATTTACTGCTACAAGATAGTTCCTTCTCTGAAACAGCCATCACACCAGTCCCAGCTTCAGGTATGAGATCTGTCTGTGTCTCCCTCAGGTGACCGGACCTACATAACTGTCTCCAAACTTGACTGCATGCCACTGCATGCACACAAGGTACTACATCTTCACAGTCATTCCCTATCAGGACATCTGCAGGAATATCCTCAAACACACCTTCCTGCTTGCTTCCTCTTTCAACCTCACAGTCAAGATGAACCCTAGCCAAAGGTATTTGGAATGGGGTACCTCCCAAAGCTCTAATTGGAGTGGATTGTCCAAGCAAGTACTGATCTTCTCTAACCACTGCAGGTCTCACAATGGTTATATCAGAAGCTGTGTCTCTCTTAGCAGTAACCTGTTTGCCATCTACTAAGATAAGATATAAATTTTGGTGATAGTTTGGCACCCCTTTTGTTTCCAAACAACTTATCACTGGCAGTTTGTCATCACCACTTGCTGGTTCCTTCACCTTCTGTTTCTTACCTTGCCTCAATGGACATTTGACTGCTATGTGGCTCCTCTAGTTACATTTGAAACATCTAATCCCTAACCGTATACTTGGACTAGTAATTTCCCCAGTTACTAATGTATTCTGTTGGAGTGGTTTAGACTGCCCCTATGGATTCTCTTATGTCCATGTGCAGCACTGGGTATCCCTTTCTTATGCATTGGTGTTCTGCTTGCTAAGTAGAGATCCCCTTTTCTTCTTAACTCCTCTGCAGAGTTACACTTTCAGTCTGCTAACCAGATTATCATGTCATCAGGCAAAGTTCTGAGGGCTTGTTCCCTCACTGAAAAGTCTGCCAGTCCCTCAAAAGTGGTGACCTGACACCCACTCCCCCATATGTGAAAGTACTTAAATCAGCAATATAATCATGCACACTTTCATCTACCTTGTGTCTGTGTTCACAAAACGTTTTTCTATAAGCTTCAGGTGTTAGTTTAAAACAATCTAGAAGACAGTTCTTAATTTTTTCATAATTCAAACAGAAAATTTTGACATGGTCTGAACAGCTTTACCATGGAGTACGGGAGCCAGGAGCTGAACCCTGAGCTTACAGTCAACATCATACTGTCTACATACCCTCTCAAATATATGAATAGAACTGTCAAAGTCATCCCCATCCCTGTACTGAGGAAAACACTTACTGACCTTTACAGTTTCTGGGGTGAGGTTATCCCCTCCCCCATTATCTCCACGACCCTCTCAAAGGGTAAGAAGCTCACTCCATGCTGGTGCTGTCTCTCATTTTCCTTCACTTCTAAACATCAGTCTCTCTGCTGATTCCAGTTCAAGACATGGCATTCTCTCCTCAACGTCCAGTTCATATTGCAGCTCCTTCTCCCTTTCCTCAACCTCCAGTCATCAGGCTTCCAGGCACAGTCTCTCTGCTGATTTAAGTTCAAGACATTTGACGTCTCTCTATCTCAGTTCCTTTGAAGAAAATGTGGACTGTCCTGTCTCAGCAGGCTGTACATCCTCAATGCCAAACTGAATATACTCCAAAAGGCTGGCTGGTCTGAGCCAAAGCTGAAACTAATGCTGAAATCATTGCTTCTTTAGTCAGGTAGGCATGCACAAGTCCTCCTTGGCCATCTGGTTCTTTGTCAGCTTACTACAGTCTTTTGCTAACATTTTTGCCTGCTACTACTGACTGACTAAAAATAAATACAACTGTGGTGAACTGAGGTTCTGTATGTTTACTATATGGCTGTCAAAAGTGCACACCTTAATTATAACTACCCACAGGCTGCAAGGGCCCAAATAAAAATCCCACACTGCTGGCACTAATTAATGTGACATCCTAATAATATCCCTCTGAACTGCCACCAAATAATGTGATGTCCAGGCAATACCCCACCGGACTGCCAATAATAATGTGACATCTCCCACTATCCTGGGTCAGTAACTATAGAACTTCAGTCCTCACTACTGACTCCAGTGTGAGACTATCACTTAAACAGGAGTAATATTTCACAATTTTCCCCTAAGAGCACAACAGGAACACACTCTATAACATGGGACTATACTGTATACTTCTGTTCACCCATAATATAACTCCTTATTACATACTTCAGAGCAATGTGTCCCATTTTAAGACCTCTGATACACTCACACTTAAATAAATCAAATCTTACACATCCAAATATTTATGGGAAAGTCCAACAAAGATTTCCAGCTGTGTCCCTTCCTGAAAATAATACAGTAATGCTGCCACCAATCAGAGTGTCTCCATGCCTTTTAAAGGGGTGTCCAATTATGAAAATTAGATATTAAAAGAAATAATAGCAAATGACCTAAGCAGCCAGGCTTTCAGAGTGGCACAGGAAGTTATCATGGCAAGTATAACCACTCTCAAATCATTAAAGAAAACACTGATTGAACAGCCACAATGTAATATAATAAATAAAAATATTTAATAACGAGCAAAACAATTAAAAAATATAAAATAGCAATTTCCAAAAAACAAATAGAACTCAGTCACCAGGAAAATTAAATAAATACTGAAGGATAGAAATCCAACATTTAGAAAAACTCTAATGGATCTAACCGATTAGTTATAATTTCTTACTTGACTAAAGAACACAGTCCCTGATCTAAACTAAATTACTACAACAGAGCAAAGGCAGGCCTACAGTTTTTGGTTAGTCCTTTTGGGTATCCACTGCACAATACAGCTGTGAACTGTATCAGACTGTTATAACTGGCAACTGTAACTGAGAACAACTGTCTTTAGCAGGCTCTTTTATAGACTAGCCCAACTGTCACAACTGTTCCAGTTCTAATTTTCATTTCATATTTGTGAAAATCAACTAGCAGATGTTTAGTAAAAGTTCCTTTCTGTCTTTCAGCTTCTGACAGTAACATATAGCAAAAAAATGAAGTTGACCACTGCTAACTCCACACAGAAAGGAACCCAGCAATTCAGGTAGACAATATGAATCCCAGTTTTATTAAGATCTGAAGAAGTTCTGAGATTCAGCAGGATGAAAAGCACTTAATAAAACTGGGGTTTATACTGTCTACCTGAGTTGCTGTTCCTTTGTGTGTGGAGTTAGTAACATATAGCACCTGTCAACATTTGAATGATATCATCTGCAGATCAGCTGAATCTGAGACGGTTTGCCTTTAGAGTCTTTCACAAACATGCACAGTTAGAAATGTAAAAGGACATTGTTCAAGTCTTTAAAACATTCTGTGCAAGCAGTTCAGAAATCAACATGCAAGAACCTATTTACAACACCATAGCTAGTCATTCTGGCACATAATATACAGGTTAATTTGAATTATATACAAAACTTCAGCCAGACATGCTAGCACAAATAATAGTGTCTAATTTCTTCATAACAACATATGTGTTCACACCCAACAGGTGACTGTGGTTACCCACTTGAGCTGTGGCTAATGACCTCATACAGAGAACAAACACGCCCTTCAGATGAGGCCTACATAAGATCACTTACAACAAGAAATACTACAGAGTATGTCTTTGGTACAGTGAAAGTTAGTTTGATGTTTGGACACATGCTGAGGTGCACTACCATATACACCTGAAAAGGCAGCACAGATGATTACTGTATGTGTGATGCTACACAATATGCTAACAATAACACATGCCAGTCTTCCAACTGCAGGTGTGTATGAATTACCCCAAGAACCTCAGATGTCTGAATATGACACTCCACAGCTATGAGAGGAGGAGCAGGAGGATACAGAGGGTAGAAGAAGCAGGTGTGGGAGATGGAGGGTGTAACCACAAGTCCAGACCCAGTGAATATGGCAGCCTCTGACACCTTTAAGTTATGACAAGCCACACATTAAACATTGATTTTTCAGGTGTTTCCCCACCACAGCAACACAGATTGCATCTAATAGCACTTACCCAGTAGATGTACACACTGTGCATCAGACATAACATAATTTTAATATAACAGTATGAAGGGTCTATATCACATCATTGAACTTGTATAAGTTCAAATGATGTAATATCAAACCCAAAAGTCCGAAACGCAAAAATAGCGAAGCCACGTCACATCAATATTTTTCCCAGGGAAAAAAAATTGGTGGGCTGTTTTGGGGGTTTTGCTATTTTCTCCACTGTGGTGCGATCTTGGAGTTCATATATTCAAGTGGGGGGTGTGGAGGGGGTGAAGCCCCCCCCACTTTAGTTTTAGTTTAAGGTTTATTTTTTTATTTATTTTTTTTTTTGTTAGGGAACAGCGCTTTTTTCCCTGGGGAAAAAAATGCTGTTCTGTGTATATGTTATTGTGCAGTTTTGGACTTTTGGGTTTGATATTACATCATTTGAACTTATACAAGTTCGACAATGTGATATAGACTCCAGTATGAACATATACAAATCATAACACAGATCATCAACAGAGCCACAAGTGACACAGGTATGGATACAGACTCAATGTTGTGTATGGCAGACAACAAGGTATATATATCTCTGTGAAACCCATTCTTCTTATCTCTCCACTATCAAAAGATGCAAAGGGGAAACTAACTAAGGACATAATGCAGAACTGTTGTCAGTATCACAAACAACCTATAGCAATGTAAAGTAAGGAATAAGTGTAATGTAGTAAATGGAGTCACCTACTGTTAGTAAAAATGTCAGACTCCCATGGCATCAGACATCACAACAACCACAGCCTGATGGCATTGTCAGTGGTTTGCACAACAATCATCATCTCCATGGGGTGAGATTGACACTACAGGGCACAGTGGATTAACTATAAGTGTTACTGTGACACAGTCTAGGGCGCCCATGCTGACACCTCACACAATGGTCCTGTCTGTCCCTACCATGTATGGAAACATTTGGCCCAGCCTGCTCCACAGAGGAGGGTGATGAGGTTATGCCAGCACGTGGAAACATACTGTAGGAAGCAGCATGACTTTAAGTTGACTGTTTGGTCATGACTGCCAGGTCCACATCAAATGGGCCATCAGAATAAATGCATGTGTACATTACAGCACAGACATTGATGCCCAATAGCCAAAGGTTGTTCTGCTGACAGTGGACCTACCTCTGCCATGTAGGACTTGGCTAAGCACAGCCAGGGCACACAGAACCCTGCTTGTACTATGGCACAGCTGTAGTGCTACTATAGCTAGGCATTCACTGGACCATGCCATAGGCAATATGCTTTTATTCTGTGCAGCCAATACTGCCATGACCTCTCTGTGCTTCCATCCCTGTCCTTCATGCAGCACACCCAGCTGGTGTGCAACATCATCTGTGACATGGGCAGGTGCACAGATGTCAGATTTATGACATCATTAGGAATGTTCATATGCCTGTAGGAGTAGGCAGGCACCCTCTGACACATCCCCATGCATACCAGCTACACGCTTACATCTATTGTGATGGGCAGTATCAATGTGCTGAGGGGAAGTGTCAACATCACCAGCAGACTCAACATAGGGCTGTGGTCCACAGGCCTCATCTTGTGCACCATCTTGTCGCATGTCTTGTGTATTCAAATGAGACACTGAGGCACAGGATGGGTTCAAGTCATTTATTGTACATAAAACACATTAGGAGTTGTAACTGGAACATATACTTTGAACTTCATATGCTTACTGACTGACTCATTACTTCTAACACACTCACATTTGCACCTCCATTCAAGCTACCACTCACATTGAATGACTATACAGAATGGCACTGATCTTGCACGTGCTCAGAAACTTATATGCACATGTTCTCTGACTACAGTGGCTGACTAGGTACAATATACACACTGATCTACATCTTCCCTCTTTAATTTTGTTTGACATGCAAAATAGGTGAGCAAAGATATTTTGAGAGCTAGACAATGTATCAATGTTTTAAACAAAACTGAGTTCAAGTCCAAGTCGCTGTACAGAAATTTTACCTGATCTGGTAACATAGAAACTTTGAGTGGGTTTAGCAACAAGGACAGTATCTGAGGATTCTTTCACAAATGGAACATGAAGGATTACATCAAAATTATTTGAAGGAAGTACACTGTGTTTTGAATTTGAACAGGTGTGGAGTTACTTTAGAAATCAGAGATGTCTGAACAGGAAATCTGCTGTGTCACTGGTTTGGAAACAGGTAACATGCTTCTTTTCCATCTGAAATCCATTCCTTCAGATTGTATAATGTAAGATCTTGGTTCTTCACAAATGTCCTTCACGATTCCCACCCAGTCGTATCCTTTAGATGCTTGCATTCTCACAACTTCTTCTTGTAGTAATGTCTAAGGAATTTACTGGCTTTATCATAGTAAAACTTTTGTGACTGATGTTTTCTCAAAAGTTGAGCCTTGACAACTCTGTTGTTATTTGTATTTGGTGCTAACAATTTTTTTACTGATTGGTAGAGTTGTTCTAGTCTGTCTGGATATTAACCTCTGAGCAGACAAACCAAGCAAGTTGTCTCAAGTAATGTTTCTGAGACTGAGTAAGTTAAGGAAAACATCAATACCATTTTGCTTGGATTTCTCCAACAAATGTTTGCCTCTGAACTGCATGTTCTGCTAACCCATTGGATTGTGGATACTCAGGACTACTGGTAATATGAAGAAAGTCCCAAGAAGCAAACTTCTTAAACTGCTGACTTGTAAACTGTGCACCATTGTCAGACGTGACTTTGTGCGGACTACCAAGGACAGAAAAATGTCTCTAGTTTTGTAATAACTGTGCTGGATGTCAAGTAAAGAAATAGGTCAGTTTCTAACCAACTTGAATAAGAGTCTACTAACACTAAATAATGTTGACCATTCTATTTGAAAATATCTGTGGTAACCATCAACCATGGTAATTCAGGAATCTGGTGTAGCTTAAGTGGTTCTTTTTGTTGATGTGTTTGGTGCTGTTGCAAATTGAACATGCTAGAATTTCCTTCTCTGTATCTTTAGACATAGAAGGCCAAAATACAATGTCTCTTGCCCTTCTTTTGGCTAGATCAGTACCTGGGTGACCACAATGCAAAATATTGACATATTCCTGTTGTAATGCTTTAGGATATACTACTTTTGGACCTTTCATGATGATTCCATCTTCCGTGATGATCATCTCTGTAAGAAAAATACTGCTGAATGTCAAGTGGCAAACTGGTTTGCTGTGTTGGCCATCGTTGACTGATAATGATTTTTAGCTTCTGGAGAATTGGGTCTGAAACTGTGTGATTTCTGCGTTCATTGAGGCATGATGATGACAATTTTCTGACTTCCATGACTTGACAGTCTGCTGTTTCATTGTCATGTTGCTCTGTCATTTGTCTGGGTGTGTGTGACAAAACATCAGCAAGGTATAAGTGTTTGCCTTTTTTGTAAATGATATTGAAATTGTACTTTTGCAATTTTAACATCATGCACTGCAATCGTGCTGGGGCTGTATGCATTGGCTTTTTCAAAATTGTCACTAGTGGTTGGTGATCAGTCTCTATTTAGATAGGTCTGCCATAATTATAATCACTGAACTTCAAACATGAGAACACTACTGCCAAAAGTTATTTTGCTACTTGTGTACAATGCATCTCTGTTTGAGTTAAGGTTCTTGACTCATAGGCTACTGGTATGCCTTCTTGAAGAAGTGCTGCACCAAGGCCATACTTTGAAGCATCACAAGGATTACAGGTTTGTGAACATCATAATATCTCAATGTGGGTGGACTAGCAATTTTCTTCAGAATATCAAATTCTCTTTGACATGCAAAAATGTAAACTGGTCCTGGTTGGAACAACACCAAACTCACATAATGGTGCAGAAAGCTCACTCAAGTCTGGGATGAACTTTCCTAAATAGTTGACCATACCTAGAAAACGTAAAGATGTGACATTTTATGGAACTGGCATCTAAAGAATTGCTGCTTGCTTAGATGGATCTGGTTGTAAGCCAGAACTGGTAAACAAATGTCCTACATAAGTAACTTCTTTCAGTCTGAATTTACATTTCTGAGAGCTCAGTTTAAGATTTACTTCACGTGTACGGTCTAGAACTTTCATGAGATTTCTATCGTGTTTGTCTTCATCATTGCCTCCAACAATAATGTCGTCTATTATAATAGCACATTCCATCGCATGTTGAAAGACTTCACTGGCAGAATTGATTCCAAATGGCATTTTTAAAAATCTGTATCTACAAAATGGTGTACTGAATGTAATTAACAATGAAGATTGCAATCCAGAGAAATTTGCCGAAAATAACTTTTTCTATCTAAGACTGAAAAAACTGTGGAATTTGGCATGAGAGAGGCTACCTCTTCTACTGTACACATTGGATGATGAAGGCACTTAAGTGCTTTGTTTAAATTTCTTGGATCAGTAGATATTCGAATATCATATGAGATTTTCTTATGAGCTACAACCATGCAGGATACCCATTCAGTCATTTCTTCTACTAGAGTAAGGACACCTAAATTCACCATTTTGTCTAGTTCTGCTTTTACTTTACTCTGCATTGCTACTGGAATCTTCCATGCTGGTCTGACAACTGGACTTACTTCATGGTTTAACTTCATGCAATATGTGACTGGAAGTTTACCAAGCTCATCTTTGAAAATATCAGCATACTCCCTAAAAATACTCAGTGTGAAACTATTGTTGTTAGTCATACTATATGGTGGACCTCTTTATTAAGTGAAATCAGTTCCATTCTCAGACTGCCTTTGAGGTCTAACAATGACTGCATGCATCTTTTGACTACATAAAACTGCAAGCCATAGCTATTTCCAGCAGAATGGCCTGAAGGAACTAATGCATCATCTGTTTGAATTTCTTCACCACCATAAGCAACTAGTTTTGCACACTTTGCTGAATCAAGTTTCTCACCAGCTTTAACTCTGGCAAACATTTGTGCTGATATAACATTGTACTTGGATCCAGTGTCTACTTTAAGCGCTACAGGTTTCCCATTAATTTGTACAGCACAAAATGTTTCACTCTTTCTGACAACTGAGTCTACTGTATTAACTGTTTCATTGATTACAGAGGCACCATCAACATACAAAGTTTGCTCACAGCCCTTAGAGTTTGCTACAGTCTCTATTTGATCTACTTGCTTCTTTGGATACTCAATTTTAACATATATTTGTGATACTGTAGACTTGCAAAGCTTTTTAAAACGATTCTACTTTTTACATTTGTGACTTGCTGACCAAAAGATAAACACTTTTTTAGTTTAGGTTCATGAATGCCTGCACAACTGTGACAGTCAACAAAGAGGCTGGGTGTGATACTACATCTCAGTTTATATTTCTTTTGCATCTTAACCTTCTACTGCTGTACACTATCACCATTTGCACTAGCAGACATTGCAAACATGCTTTTCTTATTCATAAGCATGTTTGCATGTTTTTCCATAATTTCATGTATTTGGCAAATCTCTATGGCTTTGCTTAATGTTAATTCACTATCCTGAAGCAAAATCTTTCTTACTGTATCATTAATACCACATACAAGATGGTCTTTCATCAACTCATCTCATAGATCACCAAATCTACATGTTTTTGCTATATTTCATAAGTTGGTAATACATGCTTCTTGTGTAAAAATTGTGCTTTTCCATTGTAATAGTCATTTAAGGGTTACACATTTCTCTAAATTTACATTTTAAGCACTCAGGGTCTTCTCACATTTCAGCCTGTATCACAATATGGCAGTTCTCCCTCCACTGCATACACAGCAGGTGTATACACAAAAGAATGTTCTCACTGAATGGCCTCTGAATCAGCAAAATCGAGAAGGATAAATGTTCTTGTGCATGCACTTTTATCAGAAAATGCAGCCTGTATGAAAATATCATATTCTTCCTCAAACACTCACCAGTTTTCTGCAATATTATCATCAAACACCAGTAGTTCAGGTCTGCAAAATCCCTTTGCCATAACAACAAATTGCATTTAAACATAAGTATAGACCTGGTACTTGTAATTTTGCTCAAGTGCACAACAATCTCTCCAAAAAGCCTATATTTTAACACTGGAAACATCTCGAACACTCAGGAAACCTCAGACACTGAAAAATCCTAGTTACCATGAAAAAGTCATACATTGTGAAAAAAAATGGACATTTTAGCCTTTTCAAACATTTTAAACACTTCATAGATTATTTCAGACACTTTAATCATTATGCCGCTATTTTGGACATTTTGAATAACTTGGTAATCATTTTGAAAACTTTGAATGCTATGCCACATGTCTAGTGACTGAAAATCATTTGAAATTAATTTAAGTACCTTCAAATGCCCTCTGGCCTGTTTGCAAGCTCATTCCTGTATATTACTACACTTCTGACTATATGTCTCATGGTTTGTGAGCTGCTTCAACTTTGGCTGCCATTCTGACACCATGTCACATGTCTCGTGTATTCAAATGAGACACTGAGGCATGGGGTGGGTTCAAGTCATTTATTGTACATAAACACATCAGGAGCTATAACTGGAACATATACTTTGAACTTCATATGCTTACTGATTGACTCATTACTTCTAACACAGTCACGTGTGCATCTCCATTCAAGCTAGATCTCGCACGTGCTCAGTAACTTATATACATGTGATTTCTGACTGTAGTGGCAGACTTGGTACAATATACATACTGATCTACACATTTGATGTTCTGTCATTGTCAAAATGACTGAACAGGTTTTCCTACTTATCTGAGGCTACAGGCTCATCAATATGACTCACCATCTGGGCTGGACTGTACCATCAAATCTGTGTCCTGTGTGCCAGGGGCCATACTACCATTGTGAGGCAAATCAGATCTGACATCAGGATCAGTGGATGGGCTAATGGAGGATATAACAGTGGATGTGCTAAAAGAATAGACAGATGATACAGGTCTACAAAATGTGGTTATATCACATGCTGTGTATCATTCATGACATATGCCACATATATCACAGTACAGTGTTACAGATAATAATGACATCAGCAGGTCTTGTACGTGTATGGCCCATAGAGCCTATATAACAGGGAGTTGACAATTATGTTGCATATGCAACATATATGATAAATGTGAAGTATACAGGCATAACACACCTGGCATTTCCTTGTGGGAAGCTGGCACCAGAGTTGTGGGATGAAATGCAACTGTTGTAGGGAAACAAAACATAAACACAGGCTTTTAATCACATACTTGCCAGCATGTATCATTCCAATAGAGGCAAAACACACAGTAAGTAACACATACACATACCAGATAATTGTGGATAAGATGCTGATGGTGGCTGGCCTATGCAGGGGTAGGAGACACAGTGTTAACGGAGGACAACAAAAGGAGTAACAGCAGTAACGTATGAAAGAGAGATAATAACATACCACTGACACTTTCCTGATGTTGTTTAATTTGTCTGTTGTAAGGTGGCTTCTGCAGTGGGAAGCTACCGATAAAGCAAACACAGTCATGTATACAGGCACTGCCATAGTCACATGATGACATATACAACACAGTAACAGGGTATGGTGATAATCATCTAATGTATGGTGCACCTGTTGGCTAGCGGTCCCTGTGTAGAAAAAACAGAAACATTAAATGTTATAAACACATATAAAAACATTGCTGCAGCCTATGAATATGTTGGAGAAACATACCTGGTCTATCTGTATGTGCAACTGTACAGCTCTTATAACCAGAAGATTTATCTGCATTTTACAATGTGATGGAAATATCAATATAACAGTATACATCATTGGCATGACAGGAAGCTGAGACAATAACAGGAAGTGGTTGCAGTAACAGTATATGGAGACACTCACTTGTCATGTCCTGCTGTTGTGCAGAAGTGGATGGACCTGCACAAATGAATGTAGACAACATTACACGTTGATTGCACTATATATGTACTGAAGCTGCATGGCCACATGTCATTATAATTACATTGGTCATCATTCTGTGTGCCCATGTGCATGATGCAATTCTGCCGCTGCAACACAGAAATGACAATACATGAATATGCATGCAGTGGCAATATGTACTGATTCACTCTATATGCATCAATGTTATGCAAAGTAACACATACAGGTGTGGCCTGGAACACCTGCTTCTATCCCACCCTAGGTATGTAGCACTACCCACTCACCCATCGGGGATTTCAGTGGTGGGCAACATCCATGACATCCCTTGACCACTGATACTGGCATACCCTGTTGGCTGCATGAAGGATCATGTTACAGCATGATCAATGACAGGCCTCATGGGATCTATTGTGACCTCCCACTGCATTAATCATGTTCATGAATTTAGTCAGACTTCATTCCTCCATACTGTATTTTCTGCCCATCCAAGGAGTCTCTGTCCATGTGAAGGCTGCCAGCCTAGCCAGATAGAATTTTATAGATAATTCTATCATTTGTAAATGAATGTAAACTACAGGCTTGTCTTAAATGTAAATAAATACTGTTACATGTAGAACTGGAAATAAACGTGACAACAGTGCACTCCACTGACCAAAGTAAAGCATGTGGTGACCCTTTGATGTAGACAGTGGTGCTGAAAGGTCTAGATGAAGAAATTCTTCCTATTGTTTTAACCAAGAGTTAAATTGCTAGATTTAAACATGCAAATGTATTTTTATTGCTCTGTTCCTGACCAGCTGCAAGATAACAAAAGAGAGATGTTAAGAATGTAAATGCAGTTTCTGTTAGCCTGGGAACCCAGGGAAGTGTGAAGAATGATGTAATGTGTAGCCTGGGAATCCCAAGAAAGTGTGAAGAATGATGTAATGTAAATCAGAACTGTAATTTCAATTTAAACAGAGAGAACCAGAGAGGATTAAACATTTTTGTCTTGATCATCCAACTCATCAGCAGTCTGCCTGTTTTCTTATGTAAGTTTATCTTAGACTTGGGTTTTCTTTTAGAAATAGATAGGAACTAAAAAGATTAGACTAAGTGTTTTTTGTGATGTCAGAACTGTACTACTAAATTATTTTACGTATTTCTCGGAGATCTCTGAACTCTTGACTAGCACTGTGTAGTAAGAAGTATTATCTTGTGTTTTTATTATTTATTATTAAATAGTTTAAAACCTTACAACTGTGGCTGTTTTGTGTAGAGATAATTTAAGCTCTGGAGTACATTGCATATTTATAGTGATTACTGTACCAAGTCACTCTAATAAGCCTTAACTGTTTAGTTATACTAACAATTGGATAATAATATTGCACAGTAATAACTAGACACCCTTTAAGGGCCTTTGAATAGCTGATGAATATTAGCTAGGTGGTGGCAGGGTACTATTGTATAGTCTGGGAAAAGTGGGCACAGCTGGAGAACCTGTGCCAGCCTTTCCCAGGAGTGTCTGTGTGGTTGTATAAACTCTTATCTCAAAGTGTGTGTGTGTGTGTCACCTACTTGGGCAGGGACATGAAGCACTGGTTGGACAGAGATGGTGCTGGAGGTTTTAGCTTGCCCAGCTAGGCTGAGATCTGGACCCTATAGCTGTGCCAGTGGGGAGTCTTATTGGGGACCTGGAGAGCAAGGGAGTGACCAGCCCCAGACTGGCTGTGATCTCTGTGTGCTCTTAAGGGAAATTGCACTTTACTGTGTGTATTTGTTATCTTTTCCTCATATGTGAGATGATCTCTCTGGTGTTAGTGGTGAGGATTGTGGCTCCTTGATTGATGGGCCAGGGCATGGACATCACATATTAATTGGTGGTAGTGGTTGGGATATCCACATCACATATTAATTGGTTGCAAATACTAATTGGCTTGTAGTGGTGTGGGTAGAGTGAATCCTGTAGCTTGTGTGAAGTGAGCTTTGAAGGTGTTTTGTACTCTAAAACAGCCATGCAGTGAATACTCAGAGTTCAGATCACAACTGTTTTTTTCTTTTGTTAGCTTAGTTAGTCAGGGTGAGCAGGCAGCATGTCAGCAGAGGAGTATGGAAAGCTGACAAGGAGCCAGCTGGTGGAGATGTGCCAGGCTAGGGGACTGGTGCATGGAAACCTGACTAAGGCAGACCTGATTGCAGCCTTGGTTACAGCTGCATCAGAAAACAGCAACCAGGAAGACAATTGGACTGGCAGTGGAGATATAATACCCTCGGAGAATGGACAACTCAACCTTTCTGCAGAGGACTTAAAAATCCATCTGGAGATAAAGACACTTGAGTTGGAGGCCAGACATTTGGAGATAGAAGCTGAGGAAAAGGGGAGGCAGAGAAAGCATGAGAGAGAAATGCTGACTCTTCACCAGAGTCATGGAGGTAATGGCAAAGGGAGTAACTAGACCCCAGAAGCACAACAGGTCAGCAAATTTCTTCCGCAGTTTAAAGAGGGGGATAATTTTGATAGTTTCATTCATATGTTTGAGAGGGTATGCAAACAGTATAGTGTTGACCAAAGGCTCTGGGTACGGTTCCTGACCCCCTTACTCCATGGTAAAGCTGTAACTGTATTGTCTAAAATGTCTGATGTTGCATGTTTTGATTATACTGCTATACAATATTGTCTATTATAGTTTTGTAAGCTAACACCTGAAATGTATGGGAAAAAGTTTTGTGAGCATAGATGCAAGGCAGATGAAAGTGTGTGTGAATATGTTGCTGAACTGAGCACATATTTCCATAGGTGGGTAAGTGGATGTCAGGTCACCACTTTTGAAGGGCTGGCAGACCTTTTGTTGAGGGAACAAGCCCTTAGCAGTTTGCCTGAGGACATGAGGATCTGGTTAGCTGATAGACAATGTGCTACTTCAGATGAGTTGGGTAAGAAGGAAGACCTATACCTGGCAAGCAGGGCAGCCTTGCACAGAAAGCGGACCCCCAATATTGCTCATGGGTCTAAAGGAACCCATGGTGGGCAGCACAGACTACCCCAACAGAATCTTCCAGTAGCAGGTGAAGCCACTAGTCCAGGTACATATCCAGGAGCTAGGATTAAATGTTTTGAATGCAACCAGTAGGGCCATGTGGCATACAGGTGTCCACAGAGGCAAAGTGGGGAACAAAAGGTGAGGGAGCCAGTAAGTGGGAAAGACAAAATGCCAATAGTAGGTTGTCTTGAGACAACAGGAGTACTAAACTACCATCCTGAAGATGTCCTGATAGGGAAGGATTTGGATGAGGCAGTACCATGTGCTTATGCAGTTACACACAGTCAAGTTAGGAGACAAGCATGTGGGTCTGGTAGCCTGGGGAAGACCCAGACAGACTCCATACGTGCAGCCAGGATTGGTGAGGTGGTTACTTCAGGGAGGGAGCTACTCTGTAGCAGTGAGACTGAATGTGAGCCACAGCTACTTGGGGGTAGTGATGGTCCCTTGGACAGAGTGACTGCAAAGGTAGAAGTGAGTAGTAGTACCCAGGCAGACAGTGAGGCTCCACTGTCAGAGGATGCCAGCCTTCCTGTGGAAGGGGAGCTGGGAAGGGTTACAAGGAGAGAGTTGAGACAGGCTCAGCTCTCAGACCCTACATTGCAGGTCTGAGGCAGGTAGCTAGGGAGGCACCTGATTCTCAAGGAAAGGGGGAATCTGTATACTGGGACAAAGGGTTACTATACAGAGAGTGGACCTCTGAGGGAGGGCTAAAAGGTGAGAGAGTACAGCAGTTGGTAGTGCCTAGAGCCTACCATCTGGCACTTCTAGACATGGCTCATGATATTTCATTTGCAGGCCATATGGGCATAAAACATACAAAGAGGCATATTATGCAGAACTTCTATTGGCCTGGAATTTCCAGAGATGTAACAGGGTACTGCAGGACCTGTGAGCAGTGCCAAAAGGTAGGCAAGGCAGGAGACAAGGTGAGAGCTCTTTTTATGTCATTGCCTTTGACTGAGGAGCCATTTCAGAGGGTAGCTATGGATACTGTGGGTCCTCTGAATACCCCAAGTTCCACAGGGAAAAAGTATATCCTAGTAGCAGTGGATTATGCTACACGATACCCTGATGCAGTGGATTTGTCCTCCATATAGGCAGAGAAGGTGGCAAATGCTTTGTTGGAGATTTTCAGCAGGGTAAGTTTCCCAAAAGAAATACTGACTGACAGAGGTGCCAGTTTCATGTCAGACCTGCTGCCTTGTCTGTGGAAGTTCTCTGGAGTGAAGCACATGAAGACCACCACCTACCATCCCCAGACTAATGGTCTTGTTGAGAAGTTAAACTCTACAATCAAGTCCATACTACAGGCATTTGCAGATCAGTTTAAGAGGGAGTGGGACAACTATTTGGCCCATCTGTTGATTGCTTACAGAGAGGTTCCTCAGGAATCCACAGGTTTTTCACCCTTTGAGTTGCTGTATAGGCATAGGGTGAGTAGACCTCTAGATTTAATTCGAGATGAGTGGGAAGGTGAGTGCGAGTCTCACAAGGAGTCTGTTGTGGCATGCATCCTAAACCTCAGGACAAGGCTCAAGGAACTCATGGGCTTGGCCCAGGAAACCTTGGCAGAAGCCCAACAACAGAAAAAAGTGTGGTATGACAGGAATGCTCGAGCTAGAGAGTATGCTGTGGGGCAGCAAGTAATGGTTCTCATTGCTGTCAGACACAACAAACTGCAAGCAGCTTGGGAGGGACCCTACAAGGTGGTAAGAAAGGTAAGTGATGTAAGCTACATGGTGCAACTGCTAGGCAGAAGGCAGGGGCACAAATTGTACCATGTTAACATGATGAAACCTTACCATGATAGGGAGGCCCTTGTGCTGAGCAGTTGCAGTGGATTGCAGGAAGAGTCTGAGGGAGATCTGGGGACTGATGTCCTCAGTGAGGCTTGGGCTGTCACCTCAGTGGAAGGGGTAGCAATGTCCCAGCAGCTATCTCCTACCCAGGTTTGAGAAATCTGAGCAGTGTTGCAGGAATTTGAGGATATGATCACTGGGAAACCAGGGTGCACCCACCTGGGGCAGCACCAGGTGGACACATGACCCCAAAGGCCTATTAGGCAGGCCCCTTATAGAGTGCCTGAGGGAGGAGGTACAGGAGATGTTGGAACTAGGGGTGATTCAAGAGTCCAACAATCCCGGGGCCTCCCCAGTGGTGTTGCTGCCAAAAAAGGATAGCAGCACCAGGTTCTGTGTGGACTACAGGAAATTAATTAATCACACAGAGTTGGATGCTTACCCCATGACTAGGACAGATGAGGCCCTAGAGCAGCTGGGTGGGGCTACGTATTTTACAACCATTGATCTTACCAAGGTTTACTGGCAGGTGCCCTTGACTCACAGTCCTAGAGAGAAGTCAGCCTCTGTGACTCCTTTTGGCTTGTATGAGTTCACAAAGATGCCCTTTGGGATGAAGAATGCCCCAGCAACTTTCCAGAGGCTGGCAGATCATATCCTAGCAGGAGGGTTTGCTATTGCTTACCTAGATGATATTGCCATTTACAGTCATTCCTGGTCAGAGCACCTTCAGCATGTAAGGGAGGTGCTGGGCAGTGTACAGAGGGCAGGGTTGACCATTAAGCAGAGCAAATATCAAGTGGGTATGGCAGAGGTCTCCTACCTAGAACATAGAGTGGGGAGTGGTAACATAAGGAAAGAACCCGCCAAAGTGGAAGCCATTCAGGCATGGCCTGCACCTGTTACTAAAAGGCAGGTGGGGGCATTTATAGGGACAGCAGGGTACTACAGAAAGTTCGTCCCCAGTTATAGTACCATAGCTGCTCCCCTCACAGACCTGACAAGGAAGAACAGGCCAGATAAGATAGTGTGGAATGTGAGCAGGCATTCCAGAAGCTTAAAGAAGCTTTGGGAGGACCCTCTGTGTTAGCCAGTCCAGATTACAGCAAATAATTTGTTGTGCAGGTGGGTGCTTTGAACCATGGGGTGGGGGCTGTACTTAGCCAGATTTCTTCAGAAGGAGAAGAGCACCCAGTGGTTTATCTCAGTCATAGGCTCCAACCCAGGGAGGAATGCTATGCATCTGTAGAAAAGGAATGTCTAGCCATAGTGTGATCACTGCAGAAACTTCAGTCTTATCTGTATGGAAGGAAATTCACTGTTATGATAGATCACAACCTCCCTAATATGGTTAAACAGAGCCAGCCAGGAAAATGTGAAGTTGCTAAGATGGAGCCTAGGGTTGCAAGAATATGATATGTCAGTGCAGCACCACAGTGGGTTTAGCAATGCCAATGCAGATGGGCTCTCAAAACAGGGAATGTGGTAAGGTACACTCAGACAGACCTAACCCTCTCAATCAGTGTTTCTCAAGGGTCACTTGAAAAACTATCTTGAGTTCTCTGGGGGGGGGGGGTTGGGGGTGTGAAGGCTGCCAGCCTAGCCAGATAGAATTTTATAGATAATTCTATAATTTGTAAATGAATGCAAACTATAGGCTTGTTGTCTTAAATGTACTGTTACATGTGGAACCAGAAATAAATGTGATAACAGTGCTGCACTCTACTGACCAAAGTAAAGCATGTGGTGACCCTTTGTTGTAGACAGTGGTGTCACGGGGTCTAGATGAAATTCTTCCTATTGTTTTGACCAAGAGTTAAATTGCTAGATTTATACATGCAAATATATTTTTATTGCTCTGCTCCTGACCAGCTGTAAGATAACAAAAGGGAGATGTTAAGAATGTAAATGCAGTTTCTGTTAGTCTGGAAACCCAGGGAAGTGTGAAGAATGATGTAATGTGTAGCCTGGGAACCCCAGGAAAGTGTGAAGAATGATGTAATGTAAATCATAACTGCAATTTCAATTTAAACAGAGAGAACCAGAGAGGATTAAGCATTTTTGTCTTGACCATCCAACTCATCAGCACTCTGCCTGTTTTCTTATGTAGGTTTATATTAGACGTGGGTTTTCTTTTAGAAATACATAGGAACTAGAAAGATTAGACTAAGTGTTTTTCTGTGATGTCAGAATTGTACTACAGAATTATTTTAAGTATTTCTCTGTGATGTCTGAACTCTTGACTAGCACTGTGTAGTAAGAAGTATTGTCTTGTGTTTTTATTATTTATTATTAAATATTTTAAAACCTTTCAACTGTGGCTGTTTTGTGTAGAGATAATTTAATCTCTAGAGTACATTGCATATTTATAGTGATTACTGTACCAAGTCACTCTAATAAGCCATGACTGTTTAGTTATACTACCAGTTGGATAATAATATTGCACAGTAATAATTGGATACCCTTTTAACGGCCTTTGAGTAGCTGATAAATATTAGCTGGGTGGTGGCAGGGTACTACCGTATACTCTGGGAAAAGGGGGCACAGCTAGAGAACCTGTGCCAGCCTTTCCCAGGAGTGTCTATGTGGTTGTATAAACTCTTACCTCAAAGTGTGTGTATGTCAGCTGCTTGGGCAGGGACACAAAGCACTGGTTGGACAGAGAGGGTGCTGGAGGTTTTAGCTTGCCCAGCTAGGCTGAGATCTGGACCCTATAGCTGTGCCAGTGGGGAGTCTTATTGGGGACCTGGAGAGCAAGGGAGCAACTAGCCACAGACTGGCTGTGATCTCTGTGTGCTGTTAAGGGAAATTGCACTTTACTGTGTGTATTTGTTATCCTTTCCTCATATATGAGATGCCCGCTCTGGTGTTAGTGGTGAGGATTGAAGCTCCTTGCTTCTGGGGCAGGGCACAGGCACCACAGTCCATATTGACACAGAACATCTGTTATAATTTCATTTTCCTGTGGAGAAAAGTTGTTGCCCCCTATGTCTGTTTGCCATCTGAAAGACAGTTTTATGTACAAGGATAGATTGAGGGGGAGGGGCCCACATATGGAGATGATTATGATTATGTGGACAGTTTATGCAAAGTTAACCTTTTTGCAGTCCTGTGCAATGCCAAAGTCTAGGAAATAGTCCCTGTGCCATATAGTACTGTGTTTTTTAAAACCATTTGTGATATGAAAACAGTGCATGAATATGTAAAACTTGGAAAAACAACATAAGTTGTGATATGAGTAGACAATGTCTGTGGGATTTGAAACCCTTATAGTGAATATCACAGCAGTGGAGATCCAAACACAACAACAGTGTGCCACGTGAGCCACACACTCTGCATGTAATTCACATTAACATGCTACACCTAACATACGCTAAAACAGAAATGTGCAATGGCTGTAGCTGTAATACAGTTTGACCCTAAACAGAAAACTTGTGCAAAAAAACAGCCATATTAATATGAACTGTTAGTCATGATGTGCTTATATCAACACAATCAATGCTGAGCAGTAAATGCCATCCACATTAGCAGGGAGTATCTGAAAATTATCAGTTGAACGAATTATGGAAAATGTCAAAAAGCCACAATATCCATAAGCAAACCAAACATAAGTACATGGTAAACAGATAAACACTAATATTGTTTTATTGTGACAATAGTTCTAGTACATGTTTTAATAAGCATCAATGACTATCCATAACAGTACTAGAAATACTACATAGTAACATATTGATAATGTCAGAATCTCTAGGTTTCAGTACATATACCACAGATAGTCTTGAGTCACCAGCAATATATCTAGATTTGGTACTAGAGCACAACATATTTATGTTCAATGGCATATGCTATAAGCAGTTGTCAGGGATTGCCATGGGCACGAGTTGTGCCAACACATATGCAAATCTGGTTATGGTTAACTGGGAATATGAACATCTGTTAGGTAATCCCCAAATAGCCTTTTCTAGGTGTTTCATAGACAATGTTTTTATTTTTTGGAAAGGTGATGGTGAACAACTTAAATCCCTGTATGCATGCTAAATACTACTAGTGAATTTTTAAAGTTTACGATGAACTGTTCTGAGATGAGTTTAGACTTCCTGTTCATTGCCATATACAGAGAAAATGACCAATGGTCTATGAAATTACATCGGAAACAATGCTACAGACCATCTTTTCTACACAGAAACAGTATGCATAACCCTAAGATTTTTTCTAACATAATCAGAGGTCAGGTAATGAGAACATCGCGCCTATGTTGTCAAGAGGAAGTGTATAGAAATTAGTTAACTAAGCTAAGAACAGGTTTCATTAATAGGGGGTATAGTGAACATGAAATTGATAAGGTGTACCATAATGTACACAAAGAAAGGAAAGGTAAAGCTAAGCCCTACTACTCTGATAGAGCAGGTAGTGACAGGGTAGGTATCAGGAATAGTGTATTACCATACATTCCAATGGTTTTACCATATACAAGAGCTGTGAAAAGGTTTGAAACCATCATACAACAAAATTGGAATATGTTGTTAGTAGATGAGGATACTACCAATATAGTAGGTGGACAACCACATTTTGCATTTAGAAATAAGAAAAATCTGAAACAGCAGCTTTGCTATCCAAGGATACCTACTCTGATGGATAGCACAGTGAATGGTACCCATAGATGTGGAAAATGTACACAGTGCATTTATATAGATGAATCAAGGTTTTTTAAGCACTCTGAAACAGGGCGTTTATGGGAGCTAAGGAGTTCTGCTGATTGCAATACTAAGAATGCAGTGTATGTAGCTCACTGCACAACATGTTTCTATTTCTATGTTGGCAAAACTAACCGTCACCTTAGGGAACAGAAAATGGATCACCTTTACTGCACTAGGAAAGGGCAACTGTATAGTGCTTTGGCTAAGCATACATTGGATAAGGGGGATGACCATATATTTTTGTTTCAGGTTTTACACATTCAGAATGTCAGCAATAGGATGGGGGACATATTCAATACTACTGAAAATATGGAAGTAAAATGGATTTTGCATTTAGGAGCACACCGAGGTTTGGGTTTGAATGAGAGTGTTCCATTGAAGCCAGTGTTAAAATCTAGAAGGTTAAAATAAAATAAAAAATAATAATACTATTTTAACAAGAGAAGACTACATAAACACATGCAGGGCTTTGGGTCAATATGACAGTATTTCTTGAGCTGCTTCTAGCATAGATATCACTAAAGACAAGCATTTGTTGAGACGTATGTATTAAAGCATATGTATTTACTAGGTGGACAACATGTGCATTTATTAGGCAGAATATATGTATTAAATTGTTGAGTGTGTACTGCTTATACTTTTATATATATTTTTATATATATTTTTATGCTTATACCCACACACATAAGTAGTTAATGAGTAGGGAACATGAGTATATGTATTTATTCATTGACTTTTTATGTATTTTATTTATTTTTATCCACATGTTCTTGTCTTTACATTTTGCGCATGTGGTTTTTAAACAGAGTTTTTCTGACTTCAGCAATTAACTAAGGGCAAAATGTAACCATACTAATTAATTGATTGCTGAGTGCTGAATTAACTTTGAGTGGTAGGATTGGTTGTTTTAGTAATGAATTAAAGTATTTAAGTGCTGTTGCTGTTTGAATTAACTGTCTGATGAAGCAATGGTTACCATTGCGAAAGCGCTCACCATTTTGTATTAAAAAAGAAGCTTTTACTTTGTCGTGGTTCAGCTTCTTTATTCCAGCTACCTTCCTACTGGGCACCTGTGTTTCAACATATTAGTATAGCTGTGGAATATGTTTACATTTGCAACATGAATTTCATATACAAGTGTATCATTGTTTGGTTTCAAGATGGCCACCGAGCACTGAACACACACTTTCTGCTGCTCCTGTATCAACTAAATCTGTCCATTCAAAGAAACCTGCATCTGGCACTGAATCGAACAGGAAAGGAGTATTTCTTCTAAACTACACTTTATGGAAAAGACCTATACCAACATTAAGATCTAAAAAATACAATTTTTATAATTTTTTTTCTGCAAGTGCTTACCTCTAGTGACTGGCTGAAGGCCGCAGACAATTGATGGCATCCTCTTCTCTGAAGGACTGAGTTCTGAGTTCTAAACAAGAAAAGTTAAAGGAGAATTCTTTAAGTCGCTTCCTTGTGGTCTAAACCTACACTATAATTCACCCAGTGATAGCTAACCAACAAGAATCCATGGATGCTATAACTTCTAAAACCAAATTCTCTTCTCTAATGTCACCTGAAAAAGATGTAACAGCTAAGAGGCAGAGAATAAATAAATCAACACAGGATTCAAACAAATGAGCTGCTAAATCTAAATGTGAGACTGTTCTTTCACTAGATGACCTTAAAACAGCATTACAGCCCTTGCATGAAGATTTCAAATTATTCTCAGATAAATTAAATTCATTTGGTTCTAATCTAGACCAAATTACATCCAGAATTAATCTTATTGACAATAAAACTGAGGAGAATTCAAAGCAAATATAAGGTTTACACACTAAGGTAAATATAAATGACAAAATTATTAGTGACTTACAGCAAAAAATAATAGACTTAGAAGCATGCAGTTGGAGAAACAACATTCTAATACGTGGCATTCCAGAAAAGTTTGACCAAGTACAACTACCAGTCATACTACCTGAGATTTTTGAACACATTACTAAAAATAAAATCTTAGCTAAAGAAATCATTATTGAAAGAGCTCATAGAGCATTACGAAGATCACAAGATGATGCTGTCCCTAGGCAGATCAATGCTAGGCTTCTAAATACTGCACATGTTATCATACTCCTTCATGGCTGCAAAAAAGAAAAGTAACATTTCATGGAGAGGTCACAGGATTACAATATCACAGGATTTACCCCAGCCCATTAAGGCACAAAGACAAGCTCTAGCTCCTTTTAGTGCTTTGTTAATCAAAATAAATTATGCTTTCAGATGAAATACCCAGCCATCCTCTCCTTCTGCTATGGGGATCAGAAATTCCTAATACACTCTGCAGATGAAGCAAAAAAAGTATTTATGCAAGCTTTCAAGGAACTACCGGCTTAACTAGCTATACTTTTAAAGCTAGTAAAATAATATAACCAAGACAATACAGTATATGCTTAAAAGCTATGAATTACTTTTAAGACTAACAAATAGTATAACCAAGATGAATACAAGTACAAAAACCTATCTCTGCTGGCTTTTTAACACTGTTAACTGAATTTAACTTACCCTGTCATCTTCCCAGCTTGTTTTTACCATCATCTGGATGTCCTGGCATTTTGTTTTCCTTTCTATCTCTTCAGTAATATGTCGGGCCATTTGTATCAGTGCACGACACTTCCTGTGGCCTGTTGAGGCCTTATTTCGAGCTCCACAAGGGTTCCCTAAGGTCCCAGGGCCGTTTCAACATTCCATTACCCAGAATGTAACAGGAACGCTGGCTGATGACATCATGAGGTCGGAGAGTGCAACAGAAGTAGCAGTGCATTACTGGGAATGCTAATATCATGAATTAGTGCTTAGGGAAGAAGAAATGGATCTAAAACACTTTTTGGACACTTCAGGATGGTGGTAATTAAATGGACTATAAAGGACTCTAGTCAGGGTAATTTAGCAGCCTAATCTTATGTTTAAGTAATGACTATATTACAATATAGGTTTTTTTCTAGCAATACAGTTACATCAGTTTGTCAAAAGTCTTTCATATCAAACTGTATAGTAGCTGCCATCTGCTGGTCAAGTTGCAAAATTACAATGCCATACTTCAGACATGCCTTTCTGTGCCTTTCAGTTTTTCTTTTTTTTTCTATAATAAATCTTTATTGTTTTACCAATTGTTCATACAATATTAAACCAAAAAGAAAAACAAATAATACCCAAATAAAGCTTCTAACACCCATACTACAATATATGTACACTATTTACATGAATGTTTCCATCAGTTAAACAAAATCAATAAAGAGAAGAAAGGAACATCTGACAACTAGAATCAAAAGATCTAATATCATTATAATGGATTGTTATTACTAACTTTCAAATTAAGTATGTATGTCCAGGGGTTAAACTGGATTCGGTACATTAAGCCAATATAATGTTGAAGATTTGTTCCCATACTTTCGGATTATTTATATTTCTTCTATTATTCTTAATTAATAGTTTGTGTGCTAAAATATGTTTCATCGCTAAATGTTTGAAGTTTTCCCATGAAGTTTGAGATGGATTCAGCCAATTTGTAGCTATATAAAGTTTCATTAATAAGAAAATATTTATAAGTATAATCATTTGGGTTCTATCCAAGTTATTAGGAGGGATATGTAAAATCATAAATTCCCAAGAAAGTGTAGAATGTTGATAACCCATCTTTTGTAGTTGAATTTTTAAGGAGTTCCAAAGTTTATATATACATTTACAGCTCCAGAACATGTGTAAGAGGTCCGCCGTTTGATCCTTACAGTATGGACATTTAGGCGAGTTTTTCGAGTTAAATTTATGCAAGCTAAGACGTGTGTAATAGGCATTATTAAATGTCATCAATTGGGTAAATATTAACTTTTAAAGAGAAATTGATTTTATTGTTAAGTTAATTGCTTTTAATATTTTATTTTCTTCTATCAATGGTATTTTTCTTTCCAATATTTTGACATGAGTATTAGATTTTGGTATTTCAGATATTTTATCAGTTCACTTGTAGAAGTTATAAATTTGGTATCCTGTCCAAGAATTAACCATAAATTTGAACAATTAGTTAAAGTTTCTTCATTGATTCTGAAGTCTCTGAAGTAATTTATGGAAAGATCCTTTAATTGTCTCAGTATTATTAAGTAGGATTTAGGGAGATTCATCCCCTGTAATATATCGTGAACTGAAAGATTAAGATATGGGTACATATCAAATAAAGTTAAATTAACTATAAGTGGATATTTTTTAAGATCTATTAATCTATTATTGATTTTCAAATTCGGGTTCTTGTGAAAGGGTAGAAAAATCATCATATGTTGCAAGAGGTTTAATGATTGAAAAATATTTTGTATTAAAATAATGTATACTCCAATATGTTCCATTAAAGGAAATAATTTAAGTTATCTTTACTTAAAAAAAGTAAAGCTTTAGGATTAATATTCAAACTTACAACATGTTTATGATTCATAACCACCCATTTAGGTGACCATTTACTACTAGATATCTCATAGTTAGCCATTCTTAAAATTCTATTAGAATTTATTATTAAATAGTATATTTCAAAATTAGGTAAATCTAGGCCTCTTTTGTTTTTCAGAGTCATCAATTTATCATATGATATTCTAGTTTTCCTAGGTTTCCATATAAATTTAGCCGATTCTGTATGAATTTGTTTGAAAAATTTCTTAGGGATCAACACTTGAGTGGCTCTAAAGATGTACAAAATTCTGGGTAAAACATTCATTTTAATAATTGAAACCTTTGCCATTGTTGGTAATTTCAGATTATTTCATCTTCTTAAATCAGACAATATATGATCCCAAAATAATGTAACATTATTCACATAGAAATCTCTGTTATCTGTGGAAAAGACAACACCCAAATATTTTATTTTATCCTCAGATTTAACTTGTCCTACCAGTGGTAAAAGAGAAAAGGGTTTTGGCATTTTTAAAGGAAATAAGTTGTTTTTTTAAGGTTTATCTTGTAGTTGGATATCTCTGTAAAATCATCCACTGCTTTTAATATTTTTTTAGTATCTGAAACTGGAGTCGTACAATAAATGTTGAGATCATCAGCAAAAGCAGCCATAGATATTTTAGTACCATAAATTATTGGAGCATTGTGGTATATATTTTGTTTAATATGTAAAAATAGTGATTCTAAATATAGATTAAATAATATAGGAGATAAAGGACAGCCCTGACGAGTTCCGTTTTTAATTTGTATCCTTTTAGAAAAAATTGTATTGATATATAAAGTTGTATAAGGGTTATTATATAATATTTGTAATGTTAAAATAAATTCTTGAGGTATATTAAAATATGGTAAAACATCAAACAAAAATTTCAAGTTAACTCTATCAAATGCTTTTTGTGCATCAATAATGAGAGCATAAACATTAATATTTTTTGACATGCATAAGAGATTAATGTATGGAATGATAGAGTATTGTCAGTAGTTTGTCTGGCATTTATAAATCCGGCTTGTTCATTAGATATTATTAACTCTATTACCTTTTTCAATCTATTAGTTAAAATAGATGTCAGAATTTTCATATCAATATTTAAAAGAGAGATGGGCCTATAGTTATCCAGATTTTGAAGATCTGTATTTTCTTTAGGTATAAGAATTGTTCTGGATGCATTAAAGTGAGGGTCATTAATTTTATTATTAATTATATAATTAAATATATGTGGAAGTGTTTTGCCAAAGCTACCACAAAACATTTTATAAAACTCTGCGGTCAAACCATCTGGTGCTTTATGAGATTTCAACTTTTTAATTGTATCTATTATTTCCCCAGAGGAAATTGACTTAATTAAGTCTATTTTGGAGTTATCATCTATTTTCAGAAAAATAATTTTTCATAAAAAATCATTATTAGTCCTATTTGTGAGAGATTCCTGTTGATCACCATAGATTTTGGCATATATCACTTCAAAGATACTCATAATATCTTCAGATTTTGTATATCTATTATTTTTGAACTGTATTTCTGGGATTTGAGAAGGTATTTTCAATTGATTAATAATTCTAGCTAATGCCCTTGATGGCGTTTGAATATGGTTAGCATATCTTACCAACAATTTATGTTCATGGAACGACAACCTACTATTTTGGATCAAAAAGAGCTCCTTTTGACATTTTAATAGTTCTTTTTCAGTTTGTTGTTTATATTTCCTAATTAAATCCTGATCTAATGTCTTAATTTTAGTTTCCAGTCTTTGTAGCTCTCTAGTTTGTATTCTTTTATAATAGGTAGCTTTTTGAAGAAAGATCCCTCTTATTTGTGCTTTGGTTGTCACCCATTCAACATCGGGACCTTTCAGTTTTTCAAAAACAATATTTTATGTGTTCACATTTGGTTTTCTATTTAGGTGTGTGTTTGTGTGCTCATTGTGAAATTGTTTTAGGTACAAACTCAGACTGCGTGAGTAAAATAAAAAGCCTATGCAATCAAAGGCACCGGAAGCTGTTGAAGACTGGGAGGGTGGAGGGTGAGCGGGGCACTTAGTGATCTAAAAAGGGAATTTTTTTAAAAACTATTTACTACCACAACATAGGTTCACTTAGAGGACATTTTAAGCTTAGCCAATTTCCCTTTTGGTGCTTGAATTAACATTTCCTGAATGGTCTTTCCTGTCCCATGGCTGATAATTGTACATTAGCCCTAGTGAGAATAACTGTGATCATACCATTGATAATTTGAGGGGCCCCATGTAAGGGATGCAGTATTTAGGAACTGCCTCTATCCATTAGTGGCATGAGGGGCAATCTTGGAGTACATTTTCTATTACCCATCCTTAGATCCAAGTTGCATTTGAATATGGACAGGGATGAGCTTTGTTTTACTTGAATGGATAGTCTGTAACTCCCTTCCACCCCAACAGCAGCCCCCTCCCCAGCCACTCCAGTGTTCCATTACTTGGCTATTTCTCCTCAGTTACCACAAACACTGTTCAAACCTGTCAGCATGCATACTGTTTCCTTATTTACTTCTACAGTGATTACAGATATTGAAATAAAATAGCACAAACACTGAGCCATTTGCTAAACAAACAATACAGTCTTGCAATGAAAACAGAATTAGCATGAGCAGTAAACTTCACTGCCCTTGAAACTCACATTCTTTGAAAGGGCATGAAAACCCACATTCACTTTGCATCTGGCCAGTGGAGGACTAAGCTTACCTTTGGGTTGTTTTCAAACTATAGGCTCCTTCACATTTTTAGGGGCATGCATATATGTATGAATTCTTTGATTCACCTTCCTGATTGTATTAATTATATTCCTTGTATAATACAGCACCTCTTGTTAGAATGTGTTTTAAATTTGTAGTTTTGAACATTCTTGTAATAAGCAATGAAACAAAATGTATGAACCAATAATGACAAAACTACCAATTTCAGAAACTTTCAACCATAAAGGGCCACTCAATCTTCTGTCATTGCAATCCACCAATATCAGTAAATATGCAATATCTTTGAGTAAAGTCATCTAAATAATTCCACATTAAAGGGATCTGTAACTAAAGAAAAGGTTGTTGCTAGCAAACAACTTTATATTTCATTGATTCATCTACAAATAAAGTGCCTATTGCCCTTGAATAATAAATTGCCTATGTTACATTAAACAAACGATAAGCTAGTAATATCGCAATAAGGAATGGATGGCAAACTGATAACAGGTTCATAGTTACTAGGTAACTCCTCCAGAGGAGGACATTCACAGGACTGCAGCATCTACTCCCTTTAAAGTGCAGCACAGTACAGCAGATAACACAATCCCCCCAGCAGCAGCAGATAACACAATCCCCCCAGCAGTAGCAGATAACACAATCCCACCAGCAGCAGATAACACAATCCCCCAGCAGCAGCAGATAACACAATCCCCTCAGCAGCAGCAGATAACACAATCCCCCCAGCAGCACCAGATAACACAATCCCCCCAGCAGCAGATAACACAATCCCCTCAGCAGCAGCAGATAACACAATCCCACCAGCAGCAGCAGATAACGCAATTCCCCTCAGCAGCAGCAGATAACACAATCCCCTCAGCAGCAGCAGATAACACAATCTCCTCAGCAGCAGCAGATAACACAATCCCCTGAGCAGCAGCAGATAACACAATTCCACCCAGCAGCAGCAGATAACACAATCCCCCCAGCAGCAGCAGCAAACACAATCCCCCCAACAGCAGCAAATACAACCCCCCAGCAGCAGCAGATAACACAATCCCCTCAGCAGCAGCAGTAGTATAAAGCATAACTGTGCTATTCCATGAAAAAGTTGAGACCCTACATAATTGTATGCATAAAAAAAAACAAAAAAAATAAAACTAGTGAAAACAAAAAAGAGAGCGGATTTGTAGAACTAAACTCCTTTATTGGTAAGTGCTTTCGTTGGCAAAAGGTAAGCCAACTTCTTCAGACCATCAAAAAACATACAAGATACAATCCCATGTGAAAAGGAATGCCCTTTATACACAGTGTTAGTCTAATCAAGCAATCAATTAATTAAGTAAAAAACAATCAACAATAAAAAATCACAAGTAACCATTTGTTTGCTGAACCAGAGATTTGTTTTACATAGGTTTTTCTAAAATCAGTAAAATCAGTAAACCTTAGACAATAAACTTTCTCAAGCCTAGTTTATCTCAATATTAAAAATACCAAATCACCCAGCCTTGTGATGGTAATATATTTACTTTAAAATTACAAAATTTTTAAAACCATGTATATTAAAATATCCTACATTGATCTATTTATTCAAAAAAGGCCTGTAATGCTTGGGCACAACACCAGCTATAACATACAGAAGAGGTCTCAATTTGAAAAATTTGGTTGAGAGACCGAAAAAAGCTTTAAGAGGCCAAACTGGTATGTTTAAATGTGGAAGATGTGCCCAATGTAAACATATTAAAGTGACTAATAAGGTTAACATCAGAGATAAGACGTATCAAATTTGGGGTAGACATACATGTGATTCCCAAGGGTTAGTATATGGGGCTGTCTGCAACCAATGCGAAGGTTACTATATTGGAAAAACAGAACGAAAGCTCAAGCAAAGGATATATGAACACTAATATAGCATTGATAGGCAGATCAGTACAAATGCCCTAGCAAGGCATATAATAAAACACCCAGACCATAAGTTCAGTTTTATTGTCTTGCAAAAAGTAGACCGTAACAGCAGGGGTGGTCCATGGCAACTTAAACTCGAGGAAATAGAATTGGCATGGCAGATCCGTACCATGGCTTATATTATGCCGGGTTTAAATGAATATGTATCTATTAAATGTCTACTCAAAATAAAAGCCTTAGCTAGATAAGCATTACAGGCCTTTTTGAATAAATAGATCAATTTAGGATATTTTAATATACATGGTTTTAAAAATTTAGTAATTTTAAAGTAAATATATTACCATCACAAGGCTGGGTGATTTGCTATTTTTAATATTGAGATAAACTAGGCATGAGAAAGTTTATTGTCTAAGGTTTACTGATTTTAGAAAAACCTATGTAAAACAAATCTCTGATTCAGCAAACAAATGGTTACTTGTGATTTTTTATTGTTGATTGTTTTTTACTTAATTAATTGATTGCTTGATTAGACTAACACTGTGTATAAAGGGCATTCCTTTTCACATGGGATTGTATCTTGTATGTTTTTTGATGGTCTGAAGAAGTTGGCTTACCTTTTGCCAACGAAAGCGCTTACCAATAAAGGAGTTTAGTTCTACAAATCCGCTCTCTTTTTTGTTTTCAATAATTGTATGCATGCCTAATACTTTGTAATACTTCTTTCATGTCAGTTAGGTACTGTATTTTTCCCTTTAGTAAATTAGATCCTTTTGAGACAAATGACTGTCTTAGGGAGAACCCAGGAGTGATGTGAGTTACTCAGAGTTATTCTTTGTACATTCAGAAACTTTGGTTGTCAAATCAAGTCTGCAGAATAAAAACGATTTCAAGTTTTCATAGCTTAAATAGCAGACTGGCTTATTTCTACTTTGTAGTTAGCATAATGGGTGCTGTTTAAAAAAGAAATGCAACTATGTTAAATAAAAAAAATAGAAAAGTAATGGAGGCTGGATTCTTAAAATAGTAATTAATGTTGAAGTTTCAGAAGGTGAAAACACTAGTGTACCATTATGCAATAATACATCACTTGGGTTTCATTCCACAGTCTTCAGATTTAAAGCACATATTCCATTGCTACTGCACTGCCACTGCAGTGAAGGGGGAAACATGAAAAAGCCTGATGCTGTCCCCCTAAATCACATTATTAATTCTGAATCCTAAGGTCTGTGCATGCTAGAACAAACACAATAATCACTGAATTTCGCCAAGCAGAGGTACTGCCAACCTGTTAGAAATACATGCAAGAAGCAAATAGTTTAATAGACTGTGCAAAGGAAATCTACAGTCCCTCCCCCCAGCTGCACACACACACACACACACACACACACACACACACACACACACACACACACACACACACACACACACACACACACACACATGCCATCTTTAATGCAAACCTAGATAATTGGATGGGCAGCCTCAAATTCTCTCAAAGTCTGTCTTATCTTGCCCTCCTTTAACCTTGAGGAAAATTTTAAATAGGGTTTTTTTGACTAGACTTAAAATGGTCTGCAGACGACTACAAAGTACTTACCTATGAACCTATAAATCAAGAGTAAGTACCGTTGACATTCACACCACTGGAGAAACCAGTTTTGTTTCTCTCCTTGGAGATATGAATGAACTAAAATGCCCTTCACGATGAAAACAGACCAGTAAAATTTCAGAGGCTGAGCGATTGTATCCTGGTATGTGGTGGAGGTTATATTTTTGTTAACGCGGATGACATTGTTACCTGTAGTTAGTCCTGGTAGAAGTATATTCAAAACGTTGTTGAGGTACTGAGCAGGATCACAGGGGCAAGCTGACTCTGAATGCAAAAAAATGAGTAACAGTTGTCTAACATACAGCTGCTGAGAATATATTATATCTATTAGCATACAATAATGACAACAGCACATCTGCATGCATTGTGGTTAATAATCTATCACATGACCTTACATACAGAAAAATTTGATTTCCAGTGAAGTACACTGAATTCCAATGCATAACTCAGGCAACAGTATCATGAGTGTGGCTTCATTAACATTCAGTATGTGGGCTGTCAGTGTGATTGCACTGCCACAATAATCTTGTAGGTCAATATGCTTTGCCTTCTTCTTTGCATTGTGTCTGTCAAACTGGGTATTACGGGAAATGCACTAAGATGAGAGATAACCAGTAGTCACTGACTACATTCACATCAAGTGCTGGATTTTGCCAGTGGTGGGTTTGCTGTTATTTGTATTGAGGACCAGAAGCAGTGCTCCATCACTACTGTGACATGAAGAGTACTGCATTCACCTTGTCTTTGAATATTATGGTCCATTTGTGACTACCAGATATGGTATTTTTTAAGCAGTACAACATAATTATCAAAACCTTTCCTTTAACATATCCAGACACAACCAAATTCAAAATCATTTTTATATGTAGAGAGAAATGTAATACTGCCTAAGTTAATATTTGCAAAAGTCTCATTTGCAGCAAGCATGAATACTGTATGCAAGGCCACTATCGGGATTTAAATAAGTGTCGGTTTTCACGGATACATAATAAAGAGTATAATGCAGTATATTTCTGAATTAAGTACGAAGTATAAACATACTAAAATTAGCAAGACAGATCATGCAATATGAGACTAAGTAATATCTTTACAGTTATCACAGCAAGATACTTATGAACATGAGATTAAATTGCATAGTGCATTCTCTGACTGTCAGGATTTATATTCACAAGTATGCAGAGACAGTAAGTAAAATGAGAATGTGTTCCATTCTTCTTTTTCTTTGTACACTGACATGTAGCAGGGGATGCTTTGTAAGTCAGTGAACAACTTTTATATATCCCTACATGCTGGCTTTCTGAGGCTTTCTTAAGGCTGCTTAAGGCTCCGTTTTACATTCTGCTTAAAGTTAAGCAGAATGTAAAATGGAGCCTTAACAGAATGTAAAATGGAGCCTTAAGCTGCTTAAGGCTCCGTTTTACATTTTTCTTAAGTTAAGCTTCAGCATTTCAGTAGATAAAGTAAAATGGAAGCTTACCCGTTATTGTTTTCAGTCTGGCAGGCAGTAATGATGAAGGGCACACTTTTGTGTTTAAATTTGGTGCATGCGTCCATTTTGTTACAGGTCTTTTGCAGCTTTAAAAGTGGGGGGGGGTACACTCCACCCCCCTCGCCTATGATTCCGGCGTCCATGCATGCAATTGTCAAAAGTTATTTAAAGACAGCTAAAGACAATTGCCTGTTTAGTAATGTATTAGTCTGCTCCACAGCTGTGCTACCTTTACTGAAAATATGTTTCAAGTTTGAAATCTAACTGTTGTCGCATGGAAACACAAATTAGCATTTTGACTACTTTCGCCATGATTCAACTGATTCAATCACGATTCATGAATTATGATGGTTAATTCTATACTGAAAGTGCAGGATATGGATGTTTTGTTCCCCAATGAAGGTGGATCTACAGAACTAGTGAGCTTGATCTGCTCTATTGGTTTAATTAGCCGGCTTGCTAAACTGTTTTTTTTTTTTTTTTTGCTTATAGTTATTTAATTCAGCTGGTTAGCGATAATATGTGAGTTATGTAGTTTACTGTGAACTGCATTCAGTGAAAATCCAATTAACTGCTTAGGTTGTCAATTAATGCTCTTGTTTTTGTCTTTCCTCTCTAATCCTATTGTTATGTAATTCTATGTGTGATGCATATTTAGTAAACCCAGTTAGATATCTAGATAGGTAAAAAATGTATTTACATTTACTCAGAGCTATTCTGTTTGTTGACGCATATATTTAGCCTGCAATTTTTTCTTGTTATAATTACCCCCTTTGTTAACCTCCCTTTATAGCAGTATGCTCAGTTAGAACTTACCTAAGTTGACTGTCCTTTCTCCAGACAGGAGACCAAAACATACTATTAGGATATTATTGTACTTATTGTTATGCCAGTTATAATTAGAACATGTGTTACTATCTGTTGGAATGGTTATTAATAGCTCTGGCTATAAACTGGGTTGGTTTCAATTACTTAGTAATTTTTATTGTCTATATTACTCCAACCTCACTTGCCTATTTACATGGAAATTTTCGAAGTCGATAATTTAAAAAATGCTGTATGTATTATGTTCTTATGGTGGTATTGTTTTATTATCTCCTTTAACTCCTAACTCGAACGTCACTTTGCCTTTAACTGTCCATATGTTTTTCAATATTCCTTAACATTTTTGGGAGTGGCATGGTGGTGTAGTTGTCCAATGTTTGTTGGCACTTGGACTATTGATGTTAGTTTTTATGTCTCCCTGCGCTGTTCTTGTATTATTCTTCATAAGGGAAAATATTTAAAAATAGATCACTTGCATCCATTTAGAATTTATTCAAAAATGACTCAGGGAGTCTGGTGGTTAGACACGGGGTTTATGGTATGGAGCATGGAGGCCAGAATAAGATTTACTTCCACATTACACTTTCTGTTATATATAAAAAGTGTGTTTACTAATTGGACCAACCCTAGTAGGGCTTTTTTCTTAGTTTATCCTACCATATATCTATGTTTTGAATCTAAACGCACACACTCACACCAGACATCACTCACACAGGAGAGAGACATTCACACACACAGAACAGATTCACCCATGACACCCACACAAATGACAGATACCCACAATGACACCCACACACAGGACAGATACCCACAGATGGCACAGAGATACTCACACAAGACCAAGACAGCACTACAGCAAGATGGGACAAAGACACTCAGACAAGACCAAGACAGCACTACAGCAAGAATGGATAATGAACCCCACTCAGACACCAACACACGGGACAGAGACACCCACACAGACTCCCACATGCCAGACATAGACACCCACACAAATTACCACACACAGGACAGAGACCACCACAGGAGACCAAGACAAAGCTACAGCAAGACTGAACAGAGGCTCACACAAGATGAAAGCAGCACTATAGCAACGCTGAAATTCACAAGATGCATTAGACAAAGTGACCCCACCATGCAAGACAGAAGACAGCTACAAACATGCAGAGCAGTCAGAATACCAAAGCACACAAAGACTGCCATGGGACTGAGGTAGAGATAACTCTAGACACACAAGACCTAACAGGAGAAATCCATGAGGATTACAATGACAGCAGACAGAATCAAACCCAAAGAGAGACAGGTGAAATCTAAAAGCACACAGATGACACTGAGGATTACAGAAACTGTAGACAGACTTAAACCCAAAGAGAAACAGGAGAAATCAAAAAGCACACAGATGACAGACACTGGGTATTAGAGACTGTAGACAGATTCAAACCCAAAAATATACAGGTGAAGTCAAAAAGCACACATGACGCTGGGGATTACAGAGATTGCAGATAGACTCAAACCCAAAGAGAGACAGGTGAAATCTAAAAGCACACAGATGACACTGAGGATTACAGAAACTGTAGACAGACTTAAACCCAAAGAGAAACAGGAGAAATCAAAAAGCACACAGATGACAGACACTGGGTATTAGACACTGTAGACAGACTCAAACCCAAAAATATACAGGTGAAGTCAAAAAGCACACATGACACTGGGGATTACAGAGATTGCAGATAGACTCAAACCCAAAGAAAAAAGGTAAAGTCAAAAAGCACACAGATGGCAGACACCAGAGTGTCTTCAATGTGCAGTTAGCTCCTTAGCTTTTCAGATTGCTGTCACTTTTAGTGCTTCTAGCTGCCCTTGCCTCACGATG
Organism: Protopterus annectens; assembly: GCF_019279795.1. Lineage (NCBI taxonomy): Eukaryota > Metazoa > Chordata > Ceratodontiformes > Protopteridae > Protopterus > Protopterus annectens. Next base: position 885,311,261 of record NC_056735.1, read on the forward strand.
AATCCTGCCACTCCTAACCATTCATTGCCTCAATAAATCTTGCTATTTTTTCTTCCTCCATGTCCTACTTGGTCCTACCTGCTGGAGTAATCAAAATCAGAGTGAAAACGCAGCAGAATATTACACAAGCCAGGCTAAGGAGCAACCTGAAATTTGCTGCCATATAACATTCTAAAAGATTACTGGAAAGATGTGCACATACCTAGAGCTTTACTGGTATCTTATTCATTTTCTTCCAGACAAAGTTTTCAGTGAGACTGCTGTACATTAAACCTCGTCCCACTTCATGCTCAGTTGAGAGCACAGCTAAACCTGAATGTCTTTCCTGACTCATTGTGGAACGTAGGTATGTCTGAGTTTCAGTTTAGAAAAGCATCATTGTGCAGTAGCCACTGTTAACAGGTGCAGTCAGACAAATACACAGTGAAATGTAAGTATTTACATAGATGCCCTATAACTGGTTGTGAATGAGGAAAATTAATACAGTCGGTGGTGATAATTCAGTATCAAACATTCGAGAAAAGCTTTTAATTTCATGTCCAAGGTCATAGTCAATGTCACAGTGGGCATTTGTCCTGTCTGTCAGTTGTTCTTTTTGAGCCTTGCACTACTGGATCAAGGCATCTTCTGCAACTTCACTCAAGGCTTTAATATGATAAAAATCCAAAGGCCTTATCAATCTCTGAAAGCTGCTCAATCCAATCAGTAAATGGCTGTATTGTTGCGTCCAGCAGCACATTGAAGAACTCTACACATAGTTTTACCATTTTATCCTGTACTACCTCAACCTCCCCTTCATAGTCAAAGAAACGTTTTTGCTTCCTCTGACTCTTTTTCTGGAATGTGGTGATAACAACCAGTTCTTCTGCTATCTTGGTGGCTGCACTAATAGCACATTGAAATCCTGTCTCACTGTAGTTCCTCAGCAAGTCCATAGTTGACACCAGCATTCTGGCGCATGTAGAAATATCAGTTGATGGACTCTGCAGCTCTTTGCTTGCAGGATTTACCTCTGTCAGCCATACTTCTTAGATGTCCAGATTTTCACAGAATATCCAGATTCTTGCATTGTAGGCAGAAAAAACTGAATAGAAATAAGGAACTGTAGGCAAAAGAACTGCAGTGCAAGCAAATCATAAACCAGAAAAATGGATTTGTTTCTAAAACGTCATGCTAGTATGACTGCAGGCACAAAAGAATGGGATACTGTTCACTGATCATAAGGACAAGTTGTACAATAGGTACAACTGAAATGTCTTACAAATTTTATGTTCTATTGGCATCTGTTACTATTGTATTGCAGGCAGAAAGACTAAAGAATGACAGCGATTAGCAGGTAAAAGGAGCTCAACGAGAAAGGCCCAAATCACAGAGTTACGTCAAGCACCAAACACTGGAGGTGAACCTCAGGATAGCCTACAAAATTCTTCCCTTTTCATTCCCATCTCCTACCAAACATGTGAAGAGACCCAAAAAGACTTAAATATTGCTATTACAAGCTGTCTGTAACAGGTGACTAAAGTCCGAAAGAACAAATGGGTAGGTAGAAAATCACAAGTGAAGGGGATCACACTAAACTATGAGGCAATAAAAAATTATGGTACAAAAAAAAACTATTCCCACTTTCATAAGACAAGCTGGCCAAAATTCAGGAATGCAATGGCACAATGACATGCACTACATAACCTGTACAACACTTTTATATGCCTACCCACTACCTCTCAAACTCTTAGCACAGAATTCATGAAACCAAAATTATTTGTGGAACAAAGGTGTAAAATCAGGAATTTCTATAAAACATAATTTATGAGGAACATAAAGTATCAGGCACACATCTGGGCATTGACATTCTCACCCCCCACACCCTCTTAGCATGAGAACCCTGGGCAAAAGTATACAACCAGGGAATTAAATACCTCAGCACGATTCTAGACAAAGTCAAAAATAATTGCAGAACAAAGGTGTATTATCAGGGCTAGTTTCAAACATTGCTATCAAGTTGGTTTGCATTAGTATGCATGAAAAACAACCGTACATTCTGCAACATTCTCACAGCCACTATCCCTCACATCCAACCATTCCTCACATTTCTGTACAAAGCAAACAAAAAATAAAACAGGACACAGACATGCAACATTAGTGATTTTAAAACACTGGGCTTATGTACTAATAAAGACACTACAATAACAGATTTTGCAGTAGCATGTGTTGAATGAAGTCACATTTTGTGAGGAACAGACAAAAAATACCAGGCGAACATCTGGCCATTGTTCTGCATTCTCATAGCCCTACCCCCTTTTACAGTTAAAGACAAAGCCAAAAGTCCCATCAAGGATAGTTTTTAACATTGTTATTTTAAATTTCAATACTAGAATAATAAGGTTTGCATTAGTATGCAGTAAAGCAACAACAGTACATTCTGCAGAATTTTCACACCTGCCCCCACAAATATCTCAGCCCAACAAATCTGGATAAAGCCAACAAATAATTGCAGAGCAGAGATGTAACATCGTCAGTAATAAGTTTACCATTTTTGCTTTAAATGTTATTATAAACTAGACCACAAATATCAAGCAAGCAGTTTGCAACATTCTCAAAGCCCACACCTCCCTCACCAGCCTTTCAGCACAATTCTGGATGAAGCAAAAAAATAAAACATAATAAAAAACAAGACGGAGGCGTAACCTTAAAGATTTAGTATAGCGGGCTTATGAACTAATAAAGATGTTAGAATAACAGATTTTGCAGTAACATGCATTGTGTGATTCCCATATTTTTCATGAGGAACAGACCAAAAATACCAGGCAAACATTTGAATGAACATTGTGCAATGTTCTCACAGCTCCGACCATCTCCTAATATCTGAGCAGAACAGTTCTACACAGAACCAAAAATAACTGCAGAACAAAACATTAAGGATAATTTTAAACATTGTTATTTTAAATTAAATACTGGAAAAACAAGGTTCACATTAGCATGGAGTAAAACAACATCAGTACATTCTGCAGAATCCAAACAGCCCCTACCTCCCAACATCTCAGCACAACAATTTTGGATAAAGCGAAAATGTAATTGGACAGCAAAGATATAATATCATCAGTGATAAGTTTACCATTTTTGTTTAAAACATTTTTATAAACAAGACCGCAAACATCAAGCAAACAGTCCCCAGCATTCTCAAAGTCCTTACCCACCACCACCAGCCTGCCAGCACAATTCTAGAGAAAGCAAAAAATAAAGCATAATAAAAAACAAAACAAGACAAAGGCGTAAATGTAGGGATTTAAAACACTGGGCTTATGAAGCAATAAAGATGTCACAGCAACAGATTGTGCAGTAGCATGCTTGAGTGAACCTACACTTTGTGAGAAAGAGACAAAAAAAAGTTAACATCTGGACATTGTGCAGCCTTTTTCACAGCACCTACCCCCCTCTTAATATCTCAGCACAATTCATAGGTTCATAGGTAGGTACTAGGCTATCAGCCCTGGGGCCTATACAAGCCCAGCCAAAAAGGTACCCTGGCTTTTGCCACCCAAGAAAATTATTTTCCTGTGCCACTGTCGAGCAGAGCAATTCTAGACAAAGTCAAAATTCAGAGAACAAAGGTAGAACATTAGATAACATTTAAAACAAAAATGATAAACTTATTATAAACTAGACCACAAATATCAAGCAAACAGTCTGCAACATTCTCAAAGCCCATAGCCCCCAGCCTTTCAGCACAATTCTTGGTTAAAGCAAAAAAATAAAACTTAATGAAAAAACAAGACAAAGGTATAATGTTAGGGATTTAAAGCAGTGGACTTATGAACTAATAAAGCTCCTAGAATAATAGATTTTGTCATAACTTACATTGCAGGATCCCACATTTTTATGAGGAACAGATAAAAAAATCTCAGGCAAACATTTGAAAATTGTGCAACATTCTCACACCTCTTTCCCCCAACCTCTAAGCACAACAATTCTAGACAAAAACAAAAATAACTGCAGAACAACGTTGTGACATCAGGGATAGTTTTAAACATTGCTATTATAAATTTAGAAACAGTTATAGAACAGAGTTTGCATTAAGCAATATATGTGCATTCTGCAACATTCTCACTGCCCCTGTTCCACCCAACCCACTTCCAACCTTTCAGCACAATTCTGAACAAAGCATGAATAAATGAATGAATAAATAAATATCTGGATGCAGGACTGACTAAAAGACTAATCTAGATGTTATCACAGACAAGCCCCCATTTCTCAGCACAACAATCTGTACAAAGCAAAAACAAAACCCTTTCAACCACAGTCCATGTCCATCACTCCACCACCAATCCCTTTAGCACAAGAATTCTGTACAAAAATTACAGTGCTCATCTCCCTATGTTTTATCAATCCACCCCAACAAGTTAAAAAACAGCAACTTACCTTTTCTAAAGTGAAAGGTTTTTACTAATCCTCTGCTCACTCTTCACAGTTGTAAGCTGACCACTGCTTACTTCCACACAGACCAATGCATCACTTTTAATTTGCCCTTAAATGAACAGTTTTTCAAACCTCTAAATATTGCCCTTACAAGGGCAGTTACATGAAGTAATTAAGTAGCCAAACAAACTCCTGCCTTAAAAACCAAGAAAAAGGATTGCTTGTACACACATGCCTTTTTAAAGGCAGATGAAACGGGAAGTGCCTTACATGGACAAATTAGGTCCTTGCTTTGTCATTTCAAAAAAAAAAACTTACTTCCTGGCAGCTGCAGCTAGTCAAGTCATTCCTTCACCTGATGTAGTGAAGCTTTTAACTGACATCACTAGCAGCTGCAGCCAGAGTAGAAAACAAACAAAAAAAACAATGTTGGTGCCACGAACTGCAGTGTGGGCCAGGTGGCAACAAGGAATGAGAAATATGTGACAACCTGCATGCACTGACTGCAAGAGTGGGAGCCTTTGTATGTGGGGAGATAAATCAAGAGCTTCCCATGGTCACATTTTCAGTAGGTACCTAATGCTGGCTATAGGAGCAGTACAGGGAGGCAGGTAGGTTGATTACTTTGTCTGATTTTGTAAATAAAAGAGATGTGATCATTGTTGCAAGCTCATATTTTTGTCATCACCATGTATACTACTTATAATGCAGGAATACCCATCATGCATCTTTAAGATAATTGCAATCATTAGACAGTACCTGTAGTTAAAAGTATGAATTGCCTATAACTGTGTTTACATATCATTTAGCAGCAAGTCATGTTTGTAGAAGATAATGTTTTGAATTTTAGGCTACAACCTAGATGACAGTCAATTATGTAGAACTGTAACAGTGCTTTAGCTTATGATATTTCATCTACAAGTTAATAGTGCTTTGTCTGTAATGTATGAGTTGGTGTACTTGTATGTGTGGATGTGTTTCTCAGTGACCAGTCATAGCTTATAACAGCTATAATAACAGCTCTTTTTTGTACATATGGATGGCTACTATCATAATGCGACAATCTGTTACTATAAGTTTTCTTACGAAAAATTTCTGAAATATAATTATTAGTATCAAAATCTTTTTCAAAAGCACATCCAATTTGGAAATTTGATTATTGTCCTTTACAGTTGTATATTTAAAAAAAGTAGTAGTCTGATTGATGTAATCTAAAAATTCAGTGGCCTTCGCTTCTTCACCACTAAATAAAATAAAAATTATTTTTAAGTATTATATCAAGTAGTTGTTCATATAAATTGATGTCAACCTAAGAAAATACTTTTTGTACAAGTAGATATTCACCCATTCAATACCCACCTCATGGGGTATGACTGACATGAGGTGGGTATTGAATGGGTGAATATCTACTTGTAAAAAAATAATTTTATAATGTTTAACGATAAATTGTATCTGCAAAATGAGGGAGTAGCCATGGGGTCCGCTTGTGGTGGGCTTTATGCCAATATGGTTATGTGTAAATGGGAAGAACGTTACATTTTTACATATACATTTTTCCAGTCTCATAAGATGCATCTACGTTTTTTAGATAACATCTTTATTTTATGGAGTAGTGAGGAAGCGAAGGCCAATGAATTTTTGGATTACATCAATCAGACTACTACTTTTTTAAAATTTACAGTAGTAAAGGACAATAATCAAATTTCCTATTTGGATGTGCTTTTGAAAAAAAGATTTTAATACTAATAATTATATTTCAGAAATTTTTCCTAAAAAAACTGATAGTAACAGTTTGTTGCATTACGATAATAGCCATCCATATGTACAAAAGAGAGCTGTTATAAAGGGACAATTTGTGAGAGCAGCTAGAATGGTCAGCAGATGTAATAGTTTCATTTTAGAATGTGACTTACTCAAAACCATGTTCTCACATAGAGGTTACTCTGATTTTCTGATAGACGAACTGATGAACGAGGTTATCACCACAAGGGAAAATGGGCATTTTAAACCACTCTTAGTAAGTAGAAATACTCTTCTGACACTGATCCTCATCCTTTAACATCTACGATTAATGAGAATGAATCAATAATTAGGGACAGTACTGACACAGAGAATGAAGTCAATAATATTGTCAACAATATTAATTATAATAATCATAATAAAAACTTTATTTGCAGTTTTATTACCACTTTTAATTTAGACAGCTTTTCAGTCAGGAATATTTTACACAATAATTGGTCCCTCTTATTGAATGACCCTGTGTTGAGAAATAAAGTAGACACTACTCCCACTGTAGTTTATAAGGAGGGTTACAACCTTAAGAGATGCTCCGAGACTATTAACAATAGGACTAAAGGTTACATGTATAAGTGTAATAGGTGCAAATTTTGTAATATTATATTGGAAACAAGTGATGTTTCCGTCAACAATTATTGTATTAGGATTATGGGGAAATTTAGTTGCCACACCGACAAAGTAGTTTATTGCGCTCTGTGCACTCATTGTACTTCCTTTTATTTGGGGAAGACAGAGCGGAAACTTAGGGATCAGATGGGGGAACATATTAGAGCAATAAGGGATAATGTTGATACAAATGCATTGGCAAAGCATGTCAACCTAAATCATACACATTTGTTCAAGTTTATTATTTTGGATACTTTGAAAAGCAATAGTGGGGGGCCAGTTATCCTTAAAAAGATGGAATTAGGATGGCAAATTTGTCTCAGAGCACATGCATAACCAGGGTTAAATGGGTCCCTATCACTTGGTAGTGTGTTGAAATTAAAATCTTTGGAGAGATGATATCTATTTTATATTTTACATACTTGGTTCTTATTAATGGATTTTATTAATGAATTTTAATTATGCATTCAGTATTAAAACATGAATTGTTTTACATAGGGGCATTATAATATCTTTAGAATATTTTACAATATATTATATAACTTTATAAGCTCGTATTTTCTTGTTGTATCTTGGTTTGCATATGTTTTAAAGAAAAAAAGGGGGTGTGTGGTTTGTGTTTTTTGTTATTTATTGGAGGGAGATGGGCAAATGAGAATATGTTTAACAAACATGAGAAGGTTTTTAAACTACAGGAAATTATGTTTAATTTATCGGAAGAAGTTTGTCATAGTTACAAATGAAAGCACTTATCCTTATGTGTGTTTGAAGACTTATTGTTTACTTCTTGGATTTTACTTCAAATAAATCAACTTTAAACTTTTTGCCTGTCCGGATCCACTACTTTTGTTTTTTTCTGGATTTGTGTGGCTATTATTGCCTGATTACTAGTGTTATGTTTTTTTTTTCCACAGTGTTGTTTTGCAAGGTAGACTCGTGTGAGTGTTGCATGACAGTGTCATGGCATGCTTCTCTTTAAATATCAGGATATGTGTGTTGGTTTTGTGCATTCTTATCATGCTTAATGATGGCTGGTAAACAAGTATTTAGGTAATGTCAGGATTTCCACTGCTAAGCTGTGTTATGCATGCCATGGCATGGCCTTGAATAGGTGGAACCAAGACTTGGACTGCTTCTAAAATCATTTGGCCTTCAAAGCTGATATAAGTATATTGTTGTACTTGCTCTGTTTCATGATATCTAACACATCTGTGCTACATTTATTTATTTGGTTGAATTTATCACAGTTTTTCAGCCTGCACATTTTAAAGAAAGTAAATCTGTTTGTCACTATACTGCTCTTAGGTTGTTTTAACAATATTCTGATATTTCCTAACCTCATCTGATACTGGAAAAGCTGTTCTGAGTGAGTCTGCCAAAAGATTTCTAAGCTTTGCAAAGTTTTTTGTGTGTTGGGAACATTTCTCAGGGTTAGTGAACTTATTTCCAAGGATTCCTGATATTTGCAGGAATTCTTACTTCTCTTACAAAGCATTTGCTACTGCACTTGAGCTCAAAGATAGTTTGTTTTAAATTGGAAGGGATCGTTTGCACTCTGGTGAGAGCAGAGAGGTAAATTCAACCCATCCAAAGTGGGGAAACTGGTTGATAAGTTATGATGTTTGTATTTGATTGGCCTGATGGTTTAGTCTTTCATTCTGCTCGTATAAAAGTCTCGCGCTTGCACAATGCACAAACACAATTCCCCATTCATTCATATAAGCAAGTTTAAAATCCTCTGTAGGAAATGTTCTCCATAGCCTCCCACTGTTCATAGTTTCTTGAAGAGCTGCCGGTTTGTGCAAAGAGTGGTGGTCATCTGATAGTATACTAATAAGCACTCTCATTTTGATCTTTAAGTGACTCTCCCTTACTTCTTCCCGTCTAGAAATTGTGTTTCATTGCCTTACATAGCATAGGCTAGATTCAGCCCTGCTACTGTTACTATATGCTAGGATCACTGCGCCCTTAGACAAGCCATCTTATATTAAGAGGTTGTCCCTACACCTTTGTGGCAGAAATGTGCAACTCAAGACCAATGCTGGGGAAAGGCTCATTTTGGGCTTTTCCATCAGTAGTTATGTTAAAACTGTTTAAATTTCCCTGTACATAAGCCTCATGTTTGCACCAGTTTGCTTTAAGTTAAGCAGATGTGCTCAACGTTTGGCAACTTTAGCCAGCGGTCTCAAGTGCATATGCACTAAAATCCAAGGCATCCACTGAAAAAAAGTGAAAAATAAGTATATTTTAAGCTACCACTGCATTTTGTTAACTGTATTTAATTGAATTACTGCTTCATTGTTACTGTTTGTGACTGTTTATTACTCTGCACTTTGAAATTGTGTTTCATTGCCTTATATAGCAAAGGCTAGATTCAGACCTGCTGAATCTAGACTGTTTAGTATTACTGTTCTCTTAAACCAGCAATCTTACATTAAGAGGGCCTCCATGCACCCTTATGGCAGAAGTTTGTAGCTCAGGACCCATCTGAGTTGGGAATTGCTCAGTTTGGGGCTTTTCCACTGGTAGTCATGTTAAAACTGTTTAAATTTGCCTGTATATATGCCTTGTGTTTACACAGGTTTGCGATCGGTTTACTGGAGCTACTTAAAATTTGGCAATTTTAGCCAAAGATCTGGAATGTATCTGCATTGAAATCCAAGGCATCCACTAAAAAAATGAAAAATAAGTATATTTTAAGCCAACACTGCACTTTGTTAACTGTAATTAATTGAATTGCTGCTTCATTTTTGCTGTTTATGACTAAGTCCAGCTAGCCCACTACCTTCCCAAATATCACATTCAGAAAAATCCTGCCAAAATGGATGAGCAGTTTCCCATCATTTCTCCTGCCAGCTTGATTGATATGGGCATCTTGAGGCAATGTTGCAATTGCTTCATGAATATTGACAGCCATTTACTCCTAAAACAAACTAACACACTCAGTGTAAGAGATGCAACAACACTGTGGAATCGGAGTTGATGCTTTCACGTAAAAACAAATTAAGACATCAAACGGGTTGTCAGCACACAAGTTTTACCTCTCACGCAAACCTCACTTTTCACACAAAATAAGGTCATGACACTTAGACCCACATACATGGAGGTACTCACTAAAAGCCTACCAAAAGGAACAGAGACCTCCCAAATGCACACTACCCACACTAGCTACTAAGCATAAAGAAACCACTACACATAGCAACACATCTGTGTTTCCACAAATAAGCCCCTAAGGCAAAACACATCAAATGTCTTGGTCATAGCACACTCCATAGTGAGACACGCAGATGTCTCCCTCACCAGACTGGACCAGGAGAAGGTCACTCAACAAGTACCATTATGACTCTGTCATAGTCCATGTTGGAGTGAATGTCTTGAGACATACCTCTCTAGACTATATGAAGACAGACATGATGGTATTCTCTGATGGGTGTATATTGCTTTGTCAAAATAGCAATTCCGTGAACTGCTATTCAATGAATATAAAACAGTGAATGTTCACTTAAGTGAACGTTCATATTCGTGAATGTATTACATAGGGAAAGGAATTACTTGACCAACATGAGGAAACGCCCTTTTCCCCACTGTAGTGCATTCTTGGAGATGGTATATGTTGCCTTTGTGTTGGTACACGAATAAACAAGTCTTCATGCGTTCTGTTTAAGCAGGTTTATTCTATACAAACATCTCTGTAAAGACTTACTAACTTAAATAACATATACAAACCAACTGCTGCGATCATTCGTGCTTAATCACTGGCTTCTAAAAAATGGCACTAATGATTGCACGTGTCTGGAATTTATAGGTGCACACACAGCCTTTTATGCTTCTTAAAGACAGCATGCACACACAGATTAGACTCTGATCCACATCCTCCCTCTTTGAGAAATAGATGATGCAATTTGTCATGAGACTATTTTAGCATGCAGAAATCACAGATGATCGATAGATATCCATTATACAATACTAAGTACAGATATATACAATCAAGCCCATGTTATTATGTATGTCACACTAGGCTTAGAAACTGGTCCATATTGTGTGACATAAAGTTAGGAATTAGATTTAGCAACTGGGACAGCCTCTACAAAATGGTTGACCTGTGAAATGTTTAAATCACTTTCTGGAACAGAATCAGACTTTTGAACATATTCTGGTCTGGCAACAATGCCTCACCCATTCTTTGATTTAGAATTTGCATCACAGATACAATGTTGTGATTGCAATGATGATGATTCTGGTACAGGAGGAAGATGTCTGTGATTCCTCCTATACTCCACATCCTTGAAGCTTACCAAATAGGATCTTGGCTTAGCACAGATGCCTGTAATCTGTCCTATTTGATCAAAATATTTTGTTGTCTGGATTCTCACAGTCTCTCTTTCCCTCAGTGAATGAAGAACTCTGCTCAGTTTGTCATAACTATATTTCTGGATATTAAACTTCTTGAACAATTGAGCCTTGATAGTTTTAGTGTTCTTGGATTTAGGCTTCAACAAATTGGATGAAATAGGTAGCATAGTTCTAGTTTGTCTGGAAATTAGTGTTTGAGCAGGTGAGCCAAGAATATCGTCATGAGGTATGTTTCTGAGATTACATAAATTCAAGAAAACATCAGTATTGTCATGCTTTGACTTTTCAGGTAATTGCTTTGTACTCTGTACAGTTCATTCAGCTAGACCACTGGACTGTGGATATTCAGGACTACTAGTGACATGTACAAAGTCCCATTCTCTTGTAAATTTCTGAAACAACTGGCTAGTAAATTGAGTATCATTGTCAGAATAAAGTTTGTGTGGACTACCATGAAGTGAGAAGTGACCTTTCAACTTAGTGATAACAGCTCAATCTCAAACCAATTTGAATAAGAGTCTACCAAAACCAAATAGTGTTGATTGTTCCACTTAAAGATATCAGTAGCTACAGTAGACCACGGTAGTTCAGGTATTGGATTTAGATGAAGTGGTTCATTTGCAAATGTACTCTGGTACTCTCACACACACTGAACAAGAAGAAAGCACTCTATCAATGTCCCTTGACAATGAAGGCCAAAATACTAATTGTCTTGTCCTCCTCTTAGTGGATAATAAGCCTGGGTGACCATGATGCAAATATTTAATGTACACATGCTGTAAGTAAGGAGGAACAACAATTTTAGGATCTTTATAAATAATGCCATCTTACAGTAACAATTCATCTCTATAAGAAAAATATGGTTGCACTTCAGGTGAAACACTAGATTGCTTTGGCGGCCATCCGACATGGATGTAGTGATTAAGCTTTTGTGAAATTGGATCAGTCATAGTGTGATCTCTTAACTCCTCTAGTCTAGTGGTGGAGAAATTACACACTGACATAACATCAAAGTCAAAAGTTTCAGCATCAATTTGTTCCATTGTACTTCCAAGTGATCTGGGTAAGGTATCAGCCAGACAGGGCAATTTACCTTTAGTATAGACCATTTTGAAATTGTACTTTTGCAATTTGAGCATCATTCTTTGTAATCTTGCTGGAGCAGAATGCATAGGTTTCTTCAAAATAGTAACAAGTAGTTAATGATCCGTTTCAATCTGGATAGCTCAACCATAAATATAATCATGAAACTTGGAACATGCAAAACGTATTGCTAAAAGCTCTTTTCAATTTGCGCATAATGCATCCCTGTTTGAGTCAATGTCCTAGCTACATAAGCTACTGGTCTGCCCTCTTGAAGAATAACTGCACCAAGACCAAATTTTGAAGCATCACAAAAAAAAAAAAAAAAAAAAAAAAAAAAAACAGGTTTGTTAACATCATAGTACCTTAACGTAGGTGGAGTGGCAATTTTCTGCTTAAGGTTATCAAATGTTGATGTTCCAACCATGACCATACAACATTTTTGCATGTTAGTTTCTCACAAAGGTGCTGTCAGTTCAATGAAATCTGGGATAAATTTGCTTAAACAGTTGACATTGCCCAAAAAATGCTGAAAACTTTACACATTATCTGGTGCAGGCATCTCTAGAGTGGCTATTTGTTTGGTAGGGTCGGCCTGTAAGCCTGTACTGGTGAATAAATGTCCCATGAAAGTCACTTCTGGAAGCCTGAATTTGCATTTCAGAGGACTGAGGTTTAAGTTTACTTCACGTGCTCTGTTGAGAACTTTCTTGAGGTTTCTGTCATGCTCAGCTTCGCCATTGCCTCCAACTAATAGATCATATACTATTATGGCACAAGGGTAACCTGAAAAAATTTGCTCCATTGCATGCTGAAAAACTTCACTTGCAGAATTTATTCCAAATGGCATCTTTAGGCATTTGCATCTGCAAAATGGTGTAACAAAAGTAGCGAGAAATGAGGATTTGTGATCAAGCATCACTTGCCAAAATGAACTCTTTGCATCTAAAACAGAAAATACAGTAGCATTACGTATTAGAGCTGCAACTTCCTCAACTGTACACATTGGATGATATGGCCATTGTAATGCTTTGTTTAAATCTCTAGGATCAATACATATCCTGATTTCATCTGAGCCTTTCTTATGAGCGGCTACCATGGATGACGCCCATTCAGTTCATTCTGTGACTGGACAAATCACACCTTGCTGTACAATTTAATCTAACTGAGCTTTAACTTCGTCCTGCATTGCAATCGCAACTCTTCTTGCTGGTCTGACTACTGGAGTAGCTTTTGGATCTAGTTTCATGGAATACACAACTGGAAGCTTGCCCATCTTGTCATCAAAAACATCAGCATACTCTGAGAAAATGGCTTCTGAAAAACTGGAACTCGAAACTGCACTCACATGATGAACTTCTTAAGCAAAACAAAGCCAATACATTCTCAAGCTATCTTTGAGACCTAGTAAAGACTGCAGCAGTCATCGGACTACTTAGAATAATAAGTTGTAACAGCTTTTGGCCAAATAACATGAAAGTATTACTGAACCTTTGGTCTGAATTTCTTCACCTCCATATGCAACAAGTCTTGCATTGCTGGTTGCATTGAATTATTCATTTGTTCTCACTTTTGCAAATGTGTCCTTTGACATAACATTGCACTTTGACCCAGTGTCTACTTTGAGCTCTGTGTCTTTTCCATTGATCACGACTGTACAAAACACTTCGCACCTTATTAATAAGTTTACTGCATCAACTCTTTCTCCAAGTACTAATACACCATCCACATAGAGAGCTGACTGTTTCAGTTCTACTTAATCAATTTGCTTTTTTGTACAAGCTTTCTTTACAACTGACTGAGGCTTACTTGACTTGCAAAACTTTTGAAAGTGGTTCCGTAACTTACATTTGTGGCATTTATGACCAAATGATAAACACTTCTCTCTTTTAGATTCATGATTTGCACCACAATTGTGGCAGTTAACAATAAAGCTAGACTTGGTCTTTGCTGACTCGCATTTGCATCGTACTGGACTGGCAGTGGAGCTTGCACTTTTCTAGAACTTTCTGGAAAGCTGTGCACCTTCTTTGAAAACCCTGTGGCTGTTCCTTGCTTAGGCCTGATTCCATTTGCCATGTGTAGCATACTATCTACATTTGCTCTGGAGCTCATTGAAACCATGCACTTGTCACTTGCAAGCATATTTGTATGCCTTCCAGTCACCTCATGGATCTGACAAATCTCTATTGTTTTACTTAATGTGAAATCACTGTCACAAAGCAAAATCTTTCTGACTGGATCACTATTAATACCACACACAAGTCTGTCCTTTATCAGCTCATCTTTTAAATCACCAAACTGACACATCTTAGCTCTGTTTCTTAAGTCAGTTATGTAGGCTGCAAATGACTCCCCTGGTTTCTAGTTCCTTGTGCAAAACAAATGCCTCTTTAATATAATGTTCGTTTGTGGGTTGCACATTTCTCTGAACTTGCACTTCAAACACTCGGGGTCTTCACTTGATTCAGCTTGCACAACAATATGGTGGTCTGCATTTTCATCTTCATACACTGCTGGTGCATACATAAATGAATACTCTCTTTCTATGGCCACAGATCCTGCTAGGTTTAACAAAAATAATACTCTACTATGTGCATCTCTATCTGCATAAGCTGCTTGTATAAAAATATCTTACTCTTGTTCAAATATTCTCCAGTTTTCTGCAATATTCTGATCAAACACAAGTGGTTGAGTTTTTCGAAATCCATCTGCCATATTAACACATTCCAGCTAGAGGTCTTGCAATCAAGCAT
Organism: Protopterus annectens; assembly: GCF_019279795.1. Classification (NCBI taxonomy): domain Eukaryota; kingdom Metazoa; phylum Chordata; order Ceratodontiformes; family Protopteridae; genus Protopterus; species Protopterus annectens. Next base: position 885,326,269 of record NC_056735.1, read on the forward strand.
GAATATACGCACACACACATGTGCATAAGTAATTGGCATACACAATGTGCACAATGCTTTTTTGTATTTTTATACTTATACTTGCTGTCTTTAAGCTTGTCGGAATTATGTGAATGAACAATCTCATAGTACTCTCGAACAACTGAACTTTGCAAAATAGCTTCTCGGTCTTCTCGATGCATTATGACACTCTGTGAAGTATATTTTTAAATTTCCTGATGCTTTATTGTACTTTGTGAAATAACTTTTATACTTCTCAGTGCTTCATTGTGCTTTGCAAAATACTTTCTTCAGACTGACAACGCTTTACAAAACTTTATGGAATGGCTTTTCAAACTTTTTGATACTTTACGAAGCTTTGCAAAATATTTTCTTGAACTGTTCGATGCTTTTGAAAATCTTTGATTAGTAAAGGCAAAAATGATAGTCATTTACCATCATTCACCATGCTTGTGGAATTGGCAGAAATAGAAATGCTGAAGTCATACACATTCAAAATCGATAAAGACCGAGATGCTAAAGTCATTCACATTGAAACTGGTAAAGGCAGGAATGCAAAAGTCATTTGGTTGCGAAATCGGTAAAGCAGAAATGCTAAGGTTATACACTTTGAAGCTTTTGAATCGGTAAAGGTACAAATACTAAGATCATTTATTCTCGGAACTGGTTACAGTAAAATTGCCAAAGTAATTGCTTGAGGCTTTATCGATGAAGGCAGGCATGCTACAGTCATATGCCACTACTTGTTATAGTCATCTCTTTGAGAAACATTCAAAACTTTACATTGCAACTGGGTAATTCACAAGCACTGTAACGCTCTTGTAATTTTTTGTAACAAATATTTCTTATCAGTGCAAGAAACATATCAAGCAATTGTACAACATAAATAAACTGGACCTGTGCTGCCCAAATTCAGTATCTTTTGAAGCACTTGCACTTTATAAATGAATATGCAGTACAGTGAAATGTCGCCAAAATGATGGTACCTTGCTAGACATCTCTTTACAGTACAAGAAGCACTCTGTAATGGTGGCACTTTGAGAGCAGACACACCCAGCACATAACTTTTCCTCAAATAACTCCGCTGTGAATGGATTTTCATGAAATAGCTGCACTTTGCACAGAGTGAGCTCTTTGAAATACATGCACAGTAATAAGCACACACTGTAAGCACTTTTACACACTCTGAGATACTTTGAACAACTTTAATTATGCTCTTGTTGCAATACAAAACCGTAGTTATGCCCAAACACAGCACTTTGCCTCAACACAAGCAGTCGCCTTGCTTTATTTTTGCTTACTGTGCCCTTTTCTCTTTTCCTTTTATATTTTTTGCTCGTTTAAGCCCTTTCTTATGCCCAACATGTTTCTTTTGCACTTGCTTTACTCTAAACATGCCCGATTCTGTCTTGAACGCACTCGTACTGCCTTAAACATGCTCATTTTGAATTTTAAACCAATCGTTTTGTCAAATATCTTTATCTCAAACATTTTCTTTAGTTAGCAAACTTTTTTGTACTTTCCGCTTGCCTGATAATGCAGTTCATGGCCTTGTAATGCCCTTTTTGCCTCTTTTCTGTATCAAGTAAGTATTTTTGTTATTTTCTTTCATTACCTTGATTTGTTCTAGTTGTGTTTGTACTGTTCTCTCCATTCTACCTTCACCAGCATCTGTACATCTCATGGCTCCAAATGCTCTTCTGTCTTCCATCCTGGTTCTGACACCATGTTGCTTTTGTGTTGCTACACGAATAAACGAGTCTTTGTGGGTTCTGTTTAAGCAGCTTTATTCTATACAAACACATCATTACAAAGACTTATTGACTATGACTTAAGTAACTTATATACAAACTAACTATTGTAATCATATATGCTTACTCACTGGATGCTTCTACAAAATGGCACTAGGGATTGCACATGTCTGGAATTTATACATGCACACACAGCCTCGCATGCTTCTTAAAGACATAGCACACACACATTACACTCTGATCTACAGTATATATAAGTAAGGTGTTGGAGGGGCACAGCCCCCAACTATGTGGGTTTGATGTACTACAACAGTGTGCATTATGGTGGGAATGTTGGCTAGGGGTTTAAACATGAAACTGCATTCACTGGAAGTACTCCTCGCCTTGGAGGATGTTGACATCTGTGCAGTTACTGAGACATGGTTCAATGCTGCTGAATGCACCCTGGTTGTGCAAGGCTACAATGCCTTCCACACATTCAGACTTCAAAATGACCATGAAGGAATCAAAGGTAGAGGTGTATCCATCTTCATTATAACCAAATACACTTCAATACTCGTCAAAAAGCATGACTCTCTCAAACTCCTCCATGTCCGATTAACTATTGGGAAAATACCATACCACATCATTGCTAACTATAGATCCCCACACCATGAACAGGATAAGCGCACTGCCTACCTCAATTTACTGGAATCCCTTGCCATACAACCCAACACCTTAGTCAAGGGAGATTTCAACTATCCTTCCATAGACTGGGAGACATACACAAGCAAAAACACACTCGCCCAGAGGTTCCTGGATTTGTTACACAAATGCTCTGGAACAGATAGCCTGTACACCCACTAGGGGCTCTAATGTTTTGGACATAGTACTCACCAACATGGGGGGGGGGGTCACTGTACTTCTCCATGCATAATACCCTTCCTGGTTAGGTTAGACCACAAATCAGTCTTGTTTGAACTAACTACTGAATCTGACACCTTCACATGGACAAAAATGATAAAAAACCTCACCAAAGCTAATTACAGCACACTAAGCTATGTTATAAAAAGCTTCATACCACCCACAATTGCAGATATCAATGACCACTATGCAAAAGTGTACGCAAATGCCTTGTACAAACACTTAAGTGACTGCATAAACTCTGCTGTACTTGACCAGATCAAAAGCAGGTCTTCTGGTAAAAACAAGCCACCGTGGTGGACTTCAAGTATAAACAAATTACATATCAAGAGGAAGAAACTGTTGTCCAGAAGGAAGAGGGATATCACACTGCAGAGGAAGTGTTTCTGCCTAAGCCTAAACAGGGAAATCAAAAATCTTTTAAAGTCTTCTAAAGCAAATTACAGAACGAAAATCACATCCCTAGCCAAGGATAATCATAAGGCATTCTTTATCCACATCCAAAGTCTAAAAGGGAATGCCTAGCTATGTGCTGAACTGGTTGTAGATGGGATAACTCATACTATACTGGAAGATATCGGCAATTTGCTCACTGACAGATTCAGTGCAAACTTCACCCCCCATCCCCAACTAGCATAACCTAAAGCATACCTGACACCAGTCCTCTCCCTGGTATCTCTAGAGAACAAGTCATCTCTGCACTCGACAAGGCCAAAAATATGGCCTCATTGGGACCAGATAATATCCAAGGTTGTTTACTAAACAATCTAAAATTTGGTACTTTTACTAGTTATTTTTTAAACATTGTTTTGACCAATGTGCATACCTGCAAGGGCTCCCAACACCCCAGGCAGCTATAGCTTTGTCTGTCTCTACTAGATGGTACAACTAACAATATGCTTGCTGTATCTTGTCCCAAATAATCTGCCTCTCCACTGGAATTCCTGTAAAGTAAGGCTAGTAACATTTACTTGGTGTATTTTGTCCCCAAATAGATTTGCCTTTCTTTGTTGATTTACTTACACACCAAGGCCATAAAAGTAGTGTCTCTGCAACTATCTGTTTATACTCCTACCTTTACCTCTTCCTTTCTTGTACTTACCTTACAGCTCCAAGGTTTCCACTTCTCATACCGATTGTTTTTCTTTATACTTTTCTCTGGGGGGGGGGGGGCAGCTAACCTAACATTCCAAAACAAAGAATGCCCACCATATTCTTTCTCTTGCCCATGCTCTATACCCTACTGATATCTGCATACTATCTAGCATCCTACACTCACCTACAGATGCAACATGTCCATAGCCCCGCACTATATTATACTAATACCATCCACTCCTCACTCTCCTACCTTGCCATCTCCTCCCATCTCTACAATCACACACCTATTGCATACTTCCACTTCAAACATATAGTTGTCAGCAATACCACTAGCCACTTCAGCAAACACCTTCACATACACTCCAAACTGTCACACAACCATGCATGTATATTATCACAGATTCTCCGTAGTGGTGATATGCACCCCATTCCCGGGCCACATACTGCACAACGTACCATCACACCTACCATTCCACCCTTTCCTCACATTAAAACTTCAGATCTTCTCATTCTTAACATGAACCTTTGAAGTCTAGTTAACAAAATCACAGAATTTTATGTAGTCATTGCACAGTACTCACTAGACATTCTTATAGCAACAGGAACTTGGCTAAAACCCCATATAAGAGACCCAGACATACTCCCACAAGGTTATTGTGTACACAGGTTAGACAGGATCAGGAAGAAAGGAGGCATGTTTGCAATCTTCTACAAAGATAAACTAAGCATAGACAACATACCCATCAAATACCCTTATGATAACAACTTTGAAGTCCTAATAACACGGTTCAGAATCAACCCAAAGAAAAATACTACCACTCCCAACAATACTGCCACTGCCATTGAGGAACTCATAGCCTGGACAGCCTCAAACTATACCCGCAAAACCATTATCACAGGTAACTTCAACTTTGACTGGAATACTTGCACTGGTGATAACTCCTCCACCTTCATAAATCAACATAATTTCTCCCAAACTATCCAGTTTCCTACTATAACAGATAAATATAGCAAAAGGGAATCTATCTTAAACTGGTCACTTATTAACAGTACCACCCACAACTAGCTCTCTGGATGCCTACCAAATAATTTAAGTAACCATAGACCTACCTACTTAATCTGTCATCAGCTGAACTCACCCAGAACCATAGTTTACAAAGTCGTATGAAATACCAAAAACTTCTCCAACTAAGCATTCTTAGACATGCTCAATAAATGTAACTGGACACAACTCCATCATCTCCAACTCGAACAGGCTGTAACATACTTCAATGACACATTTCTGGCTATTATAAACAGCTTAGCAACAACTCATACATGTCATATTAAAAAAGAGATTGTCCTGGATATCAAAATAAACAATTAGACTTCAAAAACTAAAGCACAAAACCTAGTTTCAATACCAGAAAACAAATGACAATACTGTTTGGCATCTATTTCCCAGAAGTCCAGGCCAAAGTAAATGGCCTTTGGTTCACAAAGTTCGCTGATGATTGCAAACTGAGAGACATGACTGATATCAACATATTACAAAAAGGCCTAACACAAACAAATGATTGGTGCCAAAATGATGGTGTAAAACTAAATGCAAAAAATGCATTATTAATCCCTTTGGCAAAACAGAATTCCTTATCCCTAAAAATTACAATATTGACAGCACCCCCCGAGTTCCAACCCAGTGGTGTGAGACTTGGGAACACAGGTTGATGGCAATCTGAACTTTGACCACCAAGTTTCCACAGTGGTAGGGAAAGCCTTCTACATAGTGCACGTCATAAGCAAGGGCATACCATCCAGGTCAAGGGGTGTTATAACTCCACTATACTCAACCCTCATCACACCACTAATGGAGTATAATGTACCCTTTTGCATATACTGTACCTCACCAGACACCTGCAGCAGCTGGAGAGACCTCAGAGGTTTCTCACTAAGAAAATACAGGGATTACAAACCATGATCTATATGGACTGGCTGAAAACCATGTCACTTTACTATGTATCTTATAGGCTGCTGAGAGGTGACTTGTGCCTGGCCTATAGGGCAATGTCCAACCTTACCCTAGTGGAAATGCTGCACATGCCCAAGTCAAATGGCTCAAGAGTCACTTACTCTATGGATCCCAACCTAGCTTGTGACACTAACAGAACATGCTGGAGAGACAGATATGTCTCCCAGAGACTGCCACTTGTCTGGAATAGATACCCTATTCATGTAAAACAGAGCTCCTCACTGACCCTATTGAAACACAACCTAGATAACTGGATGGGAGAGCACACATTCACCCCTGGGGTAGTACCCATATCCTTTATGAACAGGGGTAGCCAGTGTTGATCACAGACCTGCTCTGTTCATAAATTAATTCCGTGAACTACCCAAAAAATAACAAATGTGGATACTTGAGATTAACATGGCTAGGCTTGTAAAGGATCAAGGGCCACTAGCCTAGTAACCTCCTATAAACCTATGAACCCTATAGGCTTCTCACATTCTGTGATGGATACAGTTGCCCTGATATTGTCCAGTATTGAAAACATACTTATGTATAGATAATAGAATATAGGGAATGTGTTGTGTGCAGAATGAGCCATCCACTGGCAATAACTCTGTTTATTATACTTGTCCTACTATTCATTTTAGGCCATTTCATCTGAAAATGTGCTTTTAATGACAATTGCAAAATTTGCTGATATACCTTTAGTCTCATATGGGGATATCACGTCAACATGATATTACTTAATGTCTGTTAGACTGCAGATATGCATATCAGTTTCTATTTGTCAGTTCTGTTGTGCAGCCTGATATACTTTTTTCATTGTTCTAGTTTTGATTACTGACATATGTTACATATGGTTGTACAGCTGACTACAGCCATAATGTATTCTAAGGTTTTATACTGACTGTTTTCTGCCTGTTCATTGTGTCACAATGGGTATGTTATGTACTCATGTAGTAGCAGGTATGCATATGTACTTTGTTTTGTGTTGTGACTTACATTGACAGAGCCTGAGACCTGTGGACAATCACCCAACAGACTTCAGAGATGAGTACATGCCAGACTACTGTCAAAGCCCTCCGATGATGACCATGAAAGAGACAAGGATGATGATGAGGAATATGGACCTGCATGTGCCATCATCCCTGCTCAACCCAAAAAGAAGTGCCAGACACCCCAAGATGATCATCGGGAGCATATCTGGGAGGTGGTGACAAATGTCTTTCAGACACAGATGAGGGACATGAAGGGCAATTTTTTTCCAAGATATGGCACAGGCTATGCAGGACTTATCCCGAGAAATAGTACTGGAGATAATCTGTGATGTTTATCTCCATCAAGGCAGTCCATCAGCACCCTTAGTATTGTCTGTGTGATCCACTTGTGTAATGCTGCCCCCATGGCTTTTGCCACATCAGTGATTGGACTGTATATGCACATTTGTGCGTGTATAGCATTTTCCTGCCATGTTTATGTGATACATGTTCAAGTGTACTCCGCAGATGTCCTGTAACAGTTAGTATTATGTTTCAATGGGTGTATGACACACATTACCACATCAGACGTTCATTCAACATTCAGCTGTCCATTAGTTTCAGCAGTTAACATGCTGCTGCTGCTGCTGCAGCAGTTTCACTGTATACATCTGTAGTACCAACAGCAACTTACAAACAATATGTTGTCCATATTCCATGAATACCACAGTGGTATTGGTATGATTTGTGGTTTGGCATGACAGGTAGTATGTTCAACAGAAGGACATGTCCTTTCCCCTGTGTGTAGGATGACAGTTGTCATGCTGTCCCACTGGCATAATGGCATTGTGTGTGGCATATGTTGGCAATGCTGATGCCATGCTGTTTCATATAAATGTATCTGATATATATGGGTAGTCCTCCTTTACTGAATGCATAGACAGCCAGTGTAATGTTTATGTATACACTGTAGTAATGATAATTTATTTATTGGGTTCAGGTGCCTAGGTAGTGAGTCATTTTCCTGTGGTACATTTAGAAGGGAACACGTGGCTGAGGTGACATTCAACCGCAGAGAAATATGGCTGTTCTGAATTCCCTTTGGACAATGAGAAGCACACACTGTCATGCCCGCAGCTTTAATAGTATAGTGCATGGTGGCAGAAGAACTAATGAGTGCTCGGCTCAGTGTACAGTGCATGTTTATGTAACTACAACATGTAGATGTGTGCTACAGCATGGAGGAAAGCTACTGTAGTCACTTATGCTCCAGTATGCATTCCAGGTAATGTTTCCCAGACACTGTGAAGGGGGTAGTGGTCCACACTCATGAATTATAAAAGCACTGCACATTGTGGCCTGTATTTTTACTGCCAGCCTGCTACTGACGCCTGCCATACTCCTTCCTGTCTCATGTTGTAATGGAGGACATGGACATTATTTTCCTCCTGTGCAATTAGTTATTAAAGTTGTGGGCATGGCACCACATTCTTCTCTTTTCCACAGGGAATTTGCAACAGCTATATTTCTCTGCAGCTGAATGTCACTTCACCCATGTGTCCCCAGCCAAATGTACCACTTGGAAATGTCTCACTGCTTAGGTGCCTGAACCCATTTGTTGGAGAGTTTTATTTGTGTGGGAATACTATTCCAGAGTTTAGTAACATATTGGAGGTACAGGGAGTCTCCTGCAAAATTCTTTGACTTATTTGTGAATAGTAAGCCCACTACTTTTCTGTCTCATACCAACTCATAATTCTTTCTAGCATGTCGAAGGGTCAGATGCTGGCGTCCTCTCCTGCCCATTTGGTGAATCTGGGAATTCTGAGACAATGTTACAATTGCCTCATGTACACGGACAACCATCTCCTCCTCCCATGTAACACTAACACTTGTGAGAGATGCAGCTATTTAGCCAGACTGGAGGCTGAGCTCTCTCAACTCAGGACTGGCAAGACCAGGCAGGAGGAGAAGGCAACTACACACACCACAATACCAGTCTCACATAACTCAACCACACCACTGAATCAAACACATAAACACACTAAGACATACTCAGAGGCTCTGAGTAAAATTTACCTAAACAGCAGAGGCCTCCAAAGCAGACACCCAAGCAACTGCAAACTCAATACACCACACAAACAACACATAAACAACAAAATCAGTGTACAAAGCAGTCACTGCCCTTAAGGCCAAATACAACACCAAACATACTTGTCATAGGTGACTCCATAGTCAGACACACTGACGTCCCGCTCACCAGACTGAGTAAGGAGAAGGTCACAGTAAGCTGCCTGTCGGGCGCTAGAATCCGCCACATAACACAAGCACTCAGGTCTCTCAACAGCAGGTACAAGCACGACTCAGTCATTGTCCACGCTGGTGTCAACGACCTGAGACGTACCTCCTTGGACTACATGAAAAGAGACATTGAGGAGCTCTCTGATTATGTAGCCCAGGCAGGTATGACCCTGACCTTGAGCAGTATCCTACCTTCACCTAGAATGATGCCACAATACAGTGATAAGATGATCAGCTTTAATAATTGGCTTAAATTCTGGTGTCATTCAAAGGGGATCCAATGTCTGTCTGCCTGGGATGACATGCTGGACAAGCCACGCTGCCGCAAGGGACGGCTTGCACCTGTCACCCCTAGGCTTCCGGATATTGGCAAAGGCTCTTGCCACCCCATAGTGCCTTTTTAGGCAAGGCTCAAATTCTAAACCTACCACCCTAGAACACAAAAAGTAAAAACTAAGGGTAATGCTGCTCAATGCCAGAAGTCTCAATCTCAAGATGCACGCACTCGAGGCCCTTCTCAGTATGGAGAACATCGATGTCTGTGCTGTGACAGAAACCTGGTTCAAGGCTCCTGAGAGCACCCCAGCACTAGCAGGTTTCACCTCATATCATGCGTTCCGGCCCCAAAATCCGGACAACACCAATAAAGGAGGGGGGGTGTCCATATTCATAAAGGACGCCCACACCTCAAGGTTGGTGGCAACGCACGATGCATCGGAGACCATCCAGGTGCAATTAACCATAGGCAAGACTGCTCTGCAATTTGTAGCATGTTACAGGCCCCCCTCTCAAACTCAGGAACCTCACATGGCCTTCCTGAAAACAATGGAGGGGATAAATGTATCTCCAAACACCATCATACTAGGTGACTTCAACTACCCTAATATAGACTGGGAACACTACTCAAGCCCAAACACTCTAGCCCAAAGGTTCCTGGAGTTCATAAACTCAAATGCCATGGAACAACTAGTCACCATCCCCACAAGAGGAGAAAACATACTTGATCTCATCATCACGAACATGGGATTACAATGTTCAACAACGGAATTATACACCTCACTGGTGAGATCAGATCATAAACTAATCTCGCTGGAGGTCCTCATCCCGCCCCCACCTGAAACAAAAAAGACCACAGTGAAAAACTTCTCAAAAGCCGACTTCACACTTCTAAAAACTAGTGTGGTCTCCTTTAAGGCCCCTGAGCCAGTGGTAAACATTACTCAAACCGCTGAATCACTTACAAATGCCTTCTACCAGCACCTACAGGACTGCATGGATCAGGCAATCCCAAACAAAACTAAGACTCTTTGTACCAAAGGCAAGCGTCCAGTCTGGTGGACCCCAGCCATAAACAAGCTCTACAACAAAAGGAGGAAGCTACTACAAGATAGAGCAAAATCCTTGAAAGGTAAGACACCTTTGATCATTATAAGTAAAAACTAAGAGCTCTCATAAAATCATCCAAGGCAAATTTTGAGAGAAAAATCGCCAAGGATTCAAAAGACAATCATAAGGCCTTCTTTAGCTATGTTAGAGACCTAGGAGGAAACTCCCAGATATGCTCAGAATTAGTTCAAAATGATGTGAAGATTACTGAACCTACACACATTGCCAACATACTGGCTGACAGGTTCAGTGCAAACTTCTCCCCTCCCCAAAAGGAGAGATATATATACAAGAGGATTGTAGCCCCCAAACATCTCCAACGCCCAGGTGAGAACTGCTCTCTCCAAAGCAAAAACACAGCATCCATGGGACCGGATGGTGTCCCCGGCTGTGTGCTCCATGAACTCAATGAGGAATTAAACCCGCAGTTAGGACAGCTGTTTAATCTTAGCCTCACCTCAGGATACGTACCCAAGGAGTGGCGCACGGCGACTGTGGTCCCACTTCACAAGGGCGGTGCCTCCACCGACCCTGGAAATTACCGTCCCATTAGCTTGACAAGCCTTATCTGCAAAGCCATGGAGAGGATCATAATGGAACTCATAAATAAAGACATAGGAACTTGCAGACTTTGGATCCAACCCAGTTTGGCTTTGTCAAAGGCAGATCATGCCTTTTAAACTTGGTTGACTTTTTCGAGACACTCACCAAGGCCATTGATGAGGGAAAGGCAGTCCATACAGCCTACCTTGACCTGGCAAAGGCCTTCGACACAATACCCCACTCAGGTATCATCGAAAACTCATCAGCTTGAATGTAAACCCATACATCACAAGATGGGTTGCAAACTGGCTAAGTGACAGAACCCACAGGGTCAGAGTTGCTGGAGCCATGTCAGACTCAAAGCCTGTCACAAGTGGTGTCCCACAGGGCTCATTCCTGGGTCCACTCTTGTTCGGCATCTACTTTTCTGAAGTACAAGCAAACACAGGAGGGTTATGGCTGACAAAGTTTGCAGATGACTGCAAACTGGGCGCCATAGTCGAAAACACATCTGACACAGATATCCTTCAGAAGGGCCTCACAGAAATGGATAACTGGTGCCAGAGCCATGGCCTAAAGTTAAATGCCAAGAAATGCATAGTCATACCCTTCGGGAAAAACAAGGTTACCCCTAGCTACCATATAGGTGGCAATCCACTGAGCACAGAAGAAGTCATCAGGGATCTGGGGACCCAGGTTGACAGTAGCCTTTCGTTTGACACTCATGTTGCTAAAGTAGTTAGGAAAACCTTCTACATTGCCCACCTGATCATGAAGGGATTCACATCTAGATCAAGGGAGGTCATCGCCCCCCTGTACTCTTCACTCATTAGACTTATGATTGAGTACAATGCCCCATTCGGAATGTATCTGACCAGACACCTGCAGCAGCTGGAAAGGCCCCAAAAGTTCCTCACCAAAAGGATAAAGGGTCTCAAAAATATGTCTTATGCTGCCCGACTGAAAGAACTCCAGCTCTATTCAGTCTCATACCGCTTGCTCAGAGGTGACCTGTGCCTGACATATAAGGCCATGTCAAACCCTGATTTGATGAATATGCTTCACCTCAAAAAATCTAGATCCCTCAGAACCACAAGGGCAGAAGACTTAAACCTTGACACGGTTATTAATAGAACATGCTGGAGGGACAGATTCATCACCCAGAGACTCCCTATGCTGTGGAACAAAATCCCGGTACATGTGAGGCAGAGCACCTCGCTGGCCTTGTTCAAGAGGAATCTTGACCAATGGATGGGGGATCGCAGATATACCCTAGGGATTACTTCAGTGTCACTGCTTGACAGAGGCACAGCAAAATAATAGGCATAGTTTTATTCAAACTAAAGGGGTGGCGAAAGCCAAATAACTATGGGCTAGGCTTATAAATGCCCTTGGGCAGATAGCCTAGTATGAACCTATGAACCTATGAACCTATAAGAATTTGTTACTAGAACGTAGGTCCCTTACTGGACAGTAGGGCAGTAATAACATTTGTAGTGGAGGACATTTTTCTGGATGATGAAGGAGTTTGTATGCAGTAGTTACAATTTAACTGTTTAAAACTTTTACAATGATAGGTCCTATGAGTAAGATGGGTAGAAATGTAGCTATTTTATTGTAGCAGGAGGCAACAACTTTCTTTCTTTAAGTATTGTTTAAGTTTGTTAGGACAGGAGCAGCACATAAGAGAGTTGGAAGTAAGAAGGTGGTGGCTAGAGATTTCCTTGCAGTATTTGCAAGGAATACATTGATCCTATAAAGGAGCCTGGCTTCTGTTGTGCAGATTTAAAGGTGTGGAGTATATACTGGATATTGAGATAGTTGAGCAAATGAGAACCCTGGAATGCAGCAGAATACCAGTAAAGGACAGAGCAGAACCTCTGACAGTGCATGCGAAAGGCAAACAACCAAGCACAGTGCCAAACAGCAATACTGTAGCAAAGCAGCAATATAGCTGCTACCTACACAAGTAGGTGTATTCTCACACAGATTTTTAAAGGAATTAAGTATGTCACACACATATGCCATGTCAAAGGCAACACACATGTGTAGGCATATATGTAAATATAACCTCCATCGGCCTAAAAGGAAATTATATGAAAGCAATATCAATACACATATGAACCCCAATGACACATAATAACAATAATAATATATGATCACAAAACTATGATTTACGCTACATAAGCAATATCAGTTTTTGCACATGCATGTCAACAATGTACACTGTTTACTATGCAACACACAAGTATAACAATAACTAGGATGTATTGCAAGCAGTAGGCAGCACCTCGTGTGTGTATATGTCCTGCAGCTATATAATTGCCATACAGTTGGCACACGTTGAACTTGTAACAAAACAAATAAATTAAAATGGGTGAGAACTCCAACAAAAGTGAGTATATAGCATGCATATCTGCAAGATACATGACATACCTACAACCGTGGAAGGGAGGTGGACAACATGGACCCATATCAAGGAAAACATGGTATCAAAGCACTGTAGGCAAATGATAAAGCAGGAGAACAATATGCAAAGTGACACATTGCAAATGCATGTGTACACCACAGTAGGTGGTGTTCAAGTCAACACAACCTACAATGAAGGAATGCCCAATGTATGTCACATGGGCAGTCTGCATTGCTGACATCAACAACAATTGGCATATATAAATTACACACAGTATTTTGCAATCATATAAAAGCAACAGGCATAGGTAAGCCAGCTAAGAATTTGTATTACATATATACTTGCATGCCAATGTAAAACATGAAATAAGTACCTGTGGCTATATGTCACTGACTCTGGTTATGACTGAGCAAAGAACCACCCTGTGAGCAACATTACAGCACATTAACATTACAGCACATTAACATGAAGCCAGTGATTGCTCACAGTTCCAATGTACAATATTCTTTCTCTATTGATCAGAATATGTGCGGAGAATTTACATAAATCATTGCATATGTACACTATTTGCCAAATTGTATAAATTTCTGTGACTAAGAAATGGATGTGGGAATGTAACATAGGCCAAAAAAGGCATACTGTACTGTTACTGAATAAATTAAGGTTCAGGCACCTAGGCAGTGAGACATTTCCAAGTGGTACATTTGGGTGGGGACACATGGGTGAAGTGACATTCAGCTGCAGAGAAATATAGCTGTTGCAAATTCCCTGTGGAAAAGAGAAGAATGTGGTGACATGCCTACAACTTTAATAACTAATTGCACAGGAGGAAAATAATGTCCATGGCCTCCATTACAACATGAGACAGCAGGCAGTATGGCAGGCATCAGTAGCAGGCTGGCAGTTAAAATACAGGCCACAATGGACAGTGCCTTTAATTAGTGTCTGGGGAACATTACCTGAAATGCATACTGGAGCATTAATGCGACTACAGTATATTTCATCCATGTTACAGCACACTTCTACATGTTGTAGTTACATAAACACGCACGGTACACTGAGCACAACACTCATTAGTTCTTCTGCCCCCATGCACTTGGTTATTAAAGTTGTGAGCATAACAGTGTGTCCTTCTCTTTGCCCAAAGGGAATTCAGAACAGCCATATTTTTCTGTAGCTGAATGTCACTTCAGCCAAGTGTCCCCAATTAAATTTACCACAGAGAAATGGCTCACTTCCTAGGCACTTGAACCCCCAACAAACTCAGTAATCTTACACCACTGCTTAAACAACATCTTAACCAGTCTTGGTCCTGCACATGCTCATCACCAGGTTTAGATTTTTTGCTCACCATACAATACTCTCTAAATACTGTCCTTGAAAAGAATACCCTCAACCTCTCACTCAAATGACAGAACACATTTTATATATAACTGCTGTCTCTACAATCCACTAAATTGTGGGCTTTCTGTTTAGTAACTTCTACCTCTGTAAAATCTTAAAATGTATAAATGTAACTACTGTTTGTGTATAAATGTAAACAGAAAAGAGCTACTCTGTGTTTAACTGGAACTAGAATAATGCATTGCAAACAAATGGTGCTTTTCTCCCTGGGCCTCTGCTGAAAATGGGTATTATTTTTCCAGGTAAACAAAGACCAATAAATAAATAAATCTATGATGTTGTTTGATTTGCCCTTACACTGCTGACAAGCTACTTGGATATTGTCTTATTTATTCAACGTTTACTGCGATCAGTATTTATTACTCTACAACACACAACTACCATTGTTCATACACATCTAGGTATGACTGCTACACAGACTGCAATGTATCACAAGGCAGTAGTGCATGAATACATATGTATTTCTGCATTTCACCATGGCTGCTATGCAACCGCACTCTGGTTCTCTACTTTCCATTGCCCATGTTGTACATAACTACCTGTCCTTACTGTTTTTTTGTCCTTTGTCCATCATGTGTTGTGATATTTGTTATATGGGTATACCTGCTGTGTTGGTCTTCCCTCCTTTTTCCCTGTTTTACCTTTCCTTCTATTCTTAAGGAAAAAAAAAAACACATTACCCATGCCCTTCTCACTGTCCCTTATATTTCCACATTCCAACATGTCTCTCGTGTGTCCCTCTTCTTCAGTCATACCTTACGTCTCCTTTTCTGTCTCCTTATTTCCTTGGATGGGTGCATTACCTGTGTTCCCCCACACATGCCCCCCACCCACACATTGATAGCTACTGTTTGTTGTGGTGATGTGGCCATGATTACCCTCTGTCTTTTGTTAAATTTTTTTTAGGAATTGTATGTATTCTGTCAGAATCCATAAGTGAAAGCAGTTATATATTTTACTAATAATGAATTACATATGGAGATGTCTCATAGCTGTCGCTAAGATTACCGGGGAGATTGTTTTAGATATGTATTTACAAACGTCAGGCAGCTTAGATTGCAATAGTATTTCTGTAACTTTGTTGATGTACATCGTGCTTTATGTGAAGAGTATCTGTGACTGACTTACACTGCGTTGTTGTTACTGAGAAATTCATATTATGCACTGAGATATCATAAGTTCACTGAGGCATATTTACATATTACAGGCCTACCTGCACCTTTTGCACTGACATTGGCAGAATGAGCAGGATTCTAGAAACTTTATGGAATCTGGCCCACAAAAATCTAGATAGATGTTCTTGAAAAGTAGGTACACTTGGCCAAAATCTGGACACTTAATTTGCGTAAATGCGTGGATATACCATAGCGCCTCCTATTTTGAAGAAGTTTATGGTTTATATTGCCAGCCAGAAACAAAGTTCAAAAGCAGACTGTTACAAAATGATTCATAAGATAAACATATTTTACCAGATGACATTTCACTGCACAAAAAATATAGCCAAGCTCCAATGTAAATATGCACTAAATTCTTTGAACATTTCCAAGAGCAAGATAATGCTTTTACCTAGCATATTTTATTGTTTGAAGTAAAAACGGTTACGCTTCTTAACTGTCATTCTTACAGCCTAAGTAACTAAAGACTTTCAAGACATAACTCTGAAATGAAAATTACCTGATGTGATAAAGTTAATTTTAGTAGAATTGTTTGCAAATGGCAATATTAGCCATGGTCTAAAGTTCAAAACACAGACACACACACACACACACACACACACACACACACACACACACACACACACACACACACACACACACACACACACACACACGTGCGTGCATGCACACATGTAAACTCATGTATGCATGCACACAGGCATGCACATGGGCACACATAAGCAAGTAAACATGCACACACATACAAGCGCAAACATGAATAAGTGCAAACACATGTAGTATACCAGTATGTGAATCATTACATCGGTGTTGATGCATATCCATACAGTTCTGCTAAGAAATTAGTTCTCATCTCTCTTTCTTACCCAGTTTTTGCATTACCTGTATTTACCAATGACTGAGTCCAAAAGCTGGAAAATCCACAAAAAATATTTTATTTTGTGAACTTCAACATATTGAAAAATGGTATCACAAACCAAACGTTGTCACCTTAAAAATACATATTTGTTTGATCTCTGATGCGACATCTACTGCAGAAAAAGAAGGTTAACAGAAGTGTAACTAAAATTTGACCATGAAACAAGATTATTCTGATAAACAATGTAATGCACTGAATAACAAGCAGATTAGACCCAAGATAAAAACAAGCAGAAGTGACATCTTTGGGGAGGGATGGGTTTAATCTAGGGGGCTTTACAAATTTCTGGTGCAACTATTATTAAAAAAATGGAGAGCAATGTTTGTAATGAAGCAAGTAACCACATTTTTTAGATAAAAGGAAGAAGGCATTTCACATATTTACTCCCATTTCCTTTTTTTTTTTTTGCTCCGTTCCAAAGTTAATCTCATAAGAGTGGAGGTACACTGACTTACGAGCCTTGACTTCCAATAACTGCTGGCAAACCTCTCTCTTTTCATAGACTTCACTCAATCAACTTAGTTATTCTGCTGAATCTTTGATTCATTATCTTTTCAATAAAACTGTCAGAGCACGCTTCCTGCATTTTCTTAAGTAGCATGGTTGTTTCTGTCATTGGCTGTAGTCTGCCCTGTGCCAATGCCAGATACAAAAAAAAAACGGCTTTAATGATAGAACTATCACTAAAAAATTGCTATAAAATTATACTTTAAAGGTGCCATTTAATATGTCATGGCAACCTGTTATTTGACATTAATCTCATTTTTTTGAATTCTTTACAGAAGCACTTGTTAAAGACTTTTAGTAATTCTGATTTTAAAGCTTCTGTTCTGAGTCCGTAAATGATGGGGTTCACCACAGGTGGTACAATAATAAACTCCACTGACATTACATGGTGTACAACAATGGGAAGTGCCCAGCTTTGTAGTCTAGATTGGATTACTGTAAAAAGAGTACTGATTACAAAAACAATCAGCATTAACAAATGTGCAGTGCAGGTCTGCAAAGCTTTGCCTCTTGCTTCACTTGACATTTTAAAACAGATGAAAAGTACGTGAGTGTAGTAATAAGTTATAATCACAAGTGGAATTCCTATTTGAATTACTATTACACCTATGCCATAATAGTTATTAATGGAGGAATCATCACAAGATAGCTTTGCAATAGCCATATTGTCACAATATAATTTCTGCAGTACGAATCCACAGAATCTAAGCCTTAAAGTTAAGAGAATAGTTATTACCATTATACTGTGTGACTGAAAGATGCCAACCAGTAAAAGTTTATAGCTCCTTAAAAATGTCATTTTGCTGACATAATGCAAAGGATCACAGATAGCAACATATCGATCATATGCCATTATGGTTAGTATTACTATTTCATTAATACCAAATGTATGTAGACAATATGTTTGAATAAAACAGCCAGCAATTGTGATAGAATTGGTTTCTAGCAAAATATTGGCTGTGAGATTTGGCAGGAATGCTGTGCTCCCATATATACTATTTACAGCCAAGCTACACATGAAAATATACATGGGTTTATGCAGATTTGTCCTTAAGACAATAGCCATGAAAAGCAGAAGATTTACAATAATAGTTATTAAATATAATCCAACAGTACAAACAGAATATACATATTTGATGGGACCCATTGGACCAAGCCCTGCAATAAAAAAGGATGTGATTCTAGAAGAGTTGTCCATTTTTTTTCACCTGCAAAACATTAATTACAAAGTACTGATTACTGTTTTTGTTGTATGATACTGCTAGATCATTTATTCCTTTGTAGTCTAACAAACACTTAAAATATGGTATTAAAGTTCAGAGATTTTTACTGTTCACCTAAAGAAAAACACATCAAGTTATAATTATCTTTAAAAATGGCATTTCTAAAATAATTAGCTACAGAATATATCTGCTTTTATTTACTACAGTCCATCATTAAAGATATATTATCAAAAATGAAAAATATTAACTTATTTTTCATGACTATAAAGTAAATATTGAAAACAAGTATATCACTTCACATGTAGACAGAAAGTCCAAGTGTCCTATATAGACTATGGATAATAACTTAAAAGTATATACAGGAACAGATAAAATAAATGGAACAAGTGATGTTCTAGTGCTAAGATCAGTATGTTTCTGTTTCAGCTCTTCTGTATTGGTTGAATATGGTTTCAGTAAAACAGGAATGTTCAACTCTGATTAATTTTCCACTTCATTGAAAGTGTTATTTCTCAAAATGAGATTACAGAACAAAGGGGAGGTATGGAAATTTACTCCTTACCTCCACTGGTATGCTCAATGGTTCAATGAATAAACAAACTTAGGATCTACACTGGACAATTTAAAGTTTGCCTAATAGACCACTGAAGAATACAGAATTGTAGAAAAACAGTTATGTAATGCCTGTTTAAATGTTTATAAAATAATTTACCACTCTTTCATGTTTAGATAATGAATTACACATCCTTCCTGCCCTAATATGAAATAAAGATCTAACTTTGAATTGGAAGTAGAAATTATTGCATCTAAAGTTTTATTCCTTGTACTAACATCATGATCACTAAAGTCAATATCTAATTTGGCAGCCAATAATTTGTACTTAAGACATCTATGTATCATATTAATGTCACCTCTTAGAAACCAGTAAGTCAAAGAATACAAAAACAAATATACCAGTCTTTCTTTATAAGATAAGTTTTGACAGTATCTATTTGTCTGGTAAAAGTTTCTGAATCCATTCTAACTTCTTCAGGTGCAAAACATGTAATGCACATAAAGGCCCCCCCATAATCAATAATTGGTCTTATACTTGTTAAATAGATAGTTAATAGCATCTGACTAACTCTGCTTGAGAAATATCAAAGGATATTCCTCATAAGACCATAAAATTTCATAATAATGTTTGTCACGTTAATTTTAAAGTTAAGATTTATATCTAACATGATACCTAGATCTCCAATTACCTCAGAAGAAACACAAATCTGATCATCTTTGGCGTAAAGATATTGATTATTATTATTATGTCCAAAATGTAAAATGATACATATACCATTGTTAAAACTTATAATTTTTGTTGTTAGCCATTCATATAGATTATCCATAAGATTACAACAGATACCATTCTCTGGTATTAGTTACTGCCAGTCTTATCTTAATATTGTCAGTGAACTCATGTAACCATACGGAGTTAGATTTTGGACATGCTAATATCACCAGACCAAATAAAGACCGGCCCCAAGATTGAAACCTGAGATACTCATCTGGCCATCAATCTGTGCATAGAGTATGAATTTTTTAATTCTCACACTGTAGGTTCTATGGAGTTACCATTTTAATGCCCTTTAAGCTATATAGTCAGAGGTATGGGTTATCATTAAAGTTCTAATAACTGATTCACGAGAGATGGAGTTAAAAGCCTTTGCCACATCCAAAAACACATTAGCAGTTAGTGAGTTATCCATTGAGCTAGCAATTTGCTCATAAAAACATATTATATCAATGTCTCATGATCTAATATATTTATATATCGATTACTCTCTCTCTCTCTTAGATATATATATATATATATATATATATATATATATATGTATATATATGGGTCTACTTCAAAGGATCAAAATGTCACTATATCGAACGTCTGATCATCAAAGACCAGATGACTGATGATGTGAAATATTGAACAGAAAAATTAGCAAAATCTAACATGTAAAAAGTCTTCTTACACATTTTTGCAGGGGGTCAAGCCCCCTGCACTCCCCACACCCTCTGCTACTTAAATATACCTATTCCAAGATCACACTACAGTGAAGACAGTGGTAAATTTTCCTGTCCTGCACTGTACGGCAATCTCCATTCACTATGTTAGATATTTCAGAAATTTAATCACCTGGTCTGCAAAGATCAGAGGTTCAATGTTGCGAAATTTTGATCCTTTGAAGTAGACCTATATATATATATATATATATATATATATATATATATATATATATATATATATATATATATATATATATACTCACATACACACACACACACACACACACACACACACATATATATATATATATATATATATATAGCTAGATATGCATATATATATATATATATATATATATATATATATATATATATATATATATATAGGTAGGCCAAGGTACAGAACTTGTTTATAGGAAAACCACAGTGTCCTCTCAAAGCACCTTACCCAATATGCAAGTCAAACTAATATTTTGATAGTTTTCTACCATGTATCCTGATAAAAAATATCAGTTAAGACAATTGGGTTGCACTACTGAATTCTGATATAATTTTAGATAGGGCTTGCTTTACCATTTTCTTATTTGTATTGGGACAATTACTTTTAACTAGAATAGGTAAATCATTTCCCAAGATCACCTGGGAGTAATTGCTAAACAAATCTGTAAACAAGTTCACTAATACATTTGAGTCAATGTTTGAGACCCATCTTTCAGCGCTATACTAGAAGAATCAAATAGATTATTAATGCCTTAAATGATTAAATACTCCTTTGTTAATTTCTTTAGATTAGTCCTTAAGTATACCTCATAATTAGATCTTAGTCTTAATAGTCATGAGATACATTTTTCTGAATTTATTTTAATTGTTGCTATGTAAAGCCTAAGGAGTTTTTTTTTATCTTCTACGCAAACTTATCTTTTTCCTTCTTCATTTAGATAATGTCAAATTCCACTAGGGAATTCCATCAGCCTTACAGGGTGTTTCCTACCGGGACATGATAGTCAATCAAATTATTTGCAAAACTGTAGAAATCATCCGATTTCTCACTTATATCTTTATTTTTAAAACTAGCATACCATTCTCAAGCTTCAATAGCCTCCTTAATCGATCCAAAGTCCAACTGATAACATTTTCACCATTTAATAATGCTTAGTTAACTTAGGACATGTGAAAACGGCCATAAAGCTTACACTTAAGTGGTCACAGCTTCCCAACTCAGGAGCTGTATTACAACCATCCAGACTTAATCTCTTATAGAGCCAATTATTTCCTCCAGTTGCCTCATTCACTATTTGAGTATAACCATTTGTCAAATTTCAGTTATCAAATAGTTTAATGTATTGGATGATGTAGCAGGAGTTACCTAGTCTACATCAGGAGTATTTAGGTCCCCAACAATTAAATCCACCTTCTCCAGAAAACTCTTTCTAATAAGATATAAAAGTTGCTTATACATTTCCTTTGAAATACTAGGAAACCAATAAAATATTACTGTAGCCATTTCAGTTCCACTGACAAATACTCACTATGAATTAAAAACCATGTCATTAAATTGTGTAACAGAATCATAGTTACTAGTTATGCAGATAGCAGAGAAGGTGGGGTGTCTATCAATTCTAAAATTGTGATGATCAGAGAAATTTACTATTGATATTGGTTTGTTGTTGCAACTGAGCTAAGATGCTGTAATCAATAACACACTGGTCCTATTATGAGCTATATATGTCTCGAAATATTTTAATTTGTTATATAAACTGTGAACATTTAACAGAAGACATTTTAAGCTTGCATTGTTATCAGTAAACATTAATGGCTTGACTAAAAAAAAAATTGATAAATGTAGTCAACTCAGTGCAAATTACCTTATTGCCTTAATAACTTTAGTTCAGGTTGTCGTTACTAAGAAACTTAATTTTTTCAAACAATTTTTTTCAGACATTTCCCAAAGATGGATTATTTGAATAGGATTATATAAAGATTTCACCCTATCAAATTTGTGAATGACCTTGCTTTTCACCTGATCTCACCCAACAATGTGGAACTAGAAGATCACTGAAAACAAACTTAAATTTAAAATGTTTACTCAATTCAGCAATGCCCTTTACAGCTACTTGGATTGCATCATTATTATAAATCTGTACATCCACACACAATGACAAGGTCATAGCTTGCTCCTTTAGTAAAGAAGCATTTACTATATTTTACATTTGACATATTGCTACCAGGTAAAGATGAGACAGTGACCTGCACTCTATTTATTCTTGAAGTAATGTTTCTTACACTTCTTAACAATAAGTCCCAATTATTAATACACAGTTGTGAACATTGGTGTTATTACTAGCTATAGTACCATTAGACTTATAAACAGAATCATTGTTTACCATTAGTGTACACTAATCTCCACTTATAGCCCCATGATAGCACTTAAGAGGCTGAATACAAGAATCATCAATTGAACATGCCTGTATCTGGTTCCCTAAAATTGTGGGTGGACACAAAAGCATTTTTGCTAAATACATCACCTGAGTCACCTCTACCCTGATTTATTGCCATAGGTTCATAGGTTCATAGGTTGGTACTAGGCTATCAGCCCTAGGGCTTATACAAGCCTAGCCATAATAATTCCCTGGCTAGTTCTTCCCACACTATTTACTTCCCTGGACCCCTGTCTAGCAGGGTGACTGACGTGATCCCCAGGGTGAATTTCCTTTCTCCCATCTAGTCGTCAATGTTTCTTTTGAAGAGGGCCAAAGAGGCCCTCTGCTTGACATGTATGGGCAATCTATTCCAGAGTCTGGGGAGTCTCTGGGTCAGGAACCTATCCCTCTAACATGTTTTGTTTATTGTGATGACAAGGTTTAGAACCCTGGAGCGTGTGGCTCTGAGGGATTGGGATTTCTTTAAGTGTTGCATGTCCAACAGCTCTGGGTTTGACATGGCCTTGAATGTTAAGCAGAGATCACGTCTGAGTAGATGATATGCGACAGAGTATAGCTGGAGTTTTTTAAGGTGGTCAGTGGAGGGCATCTGCTTTAAGCCTGTGATTCTTTTAGAGAGGTATTTCTGCACCCTTTCCAGTTGTTGCAGATGTTTTGAGAGGTACATACCAAATGGGCATTGTATTCTATAATGGGTGTAATGAGGGATGAGTACAGTAGGACAATGACCTCCTTTTTTCTGGATGAAAAGCCCTTAGTGATGAGGTGTGCCACATAGAAGGATTTCCTGACTGTTGTGGCGATGTGGTTATCGAAGATGAGACCACTGTCCACCTGTGTCCCTAAGTCTCTTATCACACTTTCGGTGTTTAGTGTACTGCCACCTATATGGTAATTCACAGATATATGTTTTTTCCCAAAGGGGATAACTATACATTTCTTGGCACTGAGCTTGAGCCCATGGCTCTGGCATCAAGCATCTGTTTCTGTAAGGCCCTTTTGTAGAGTATCCACATAATTTGGGGATTCAATAATGGCTCCAGGTTTGCAGTCATCTGCGAACTTTGTTAGCCAGAGTCCCTCGGTGTTGGCCTGTACTTCAGAGAAGTAGATGCCAAACAAGAGTGGTCCCAGGACTGAACCTTGAGGTACTCCACTTGTCACTTGTCTGGAGCTGGATTTGGAGTCTGCTACTTTTACAGTGTGGGTTTTATCAGTAAGCCAGTTAGCAACCCATTGGGTGATGTAGGGATTAATGCCCAGCTTAGTAAGTTTATCTATAATTCCAGAGTGGGGGATGGTGTCAAAGGCCTTGGCAAGGTCTAGATAGGCTGTGTGGACCACCTTACCCTTGTCCATGGCTCTGGAGATTGATTCGAAGAAGTCAATCAGGTTCAGGAGACAAGATCAGCTCTTCACGAACCCAAACTGGGTGGGGTCCAGTGTTTGAAGGTTGCCAATGTCTTTGTTTATAAGTTCCATGATAATACGCTCCGTGGCCTTGCAGATAAGGCTCATCAGACTGATGGAATGGTAGTTTCTGGGATCCAAGTTGGATCCCCCCTTCTGGAGTGGGATAACTGTAGCTCTGTGCCACTCAGTGGGCATGAAACCTGAGGTGAGGCTATGATTAAACATGGCACTTAGGTGAGGTGCCAGTTCATATTGTAGTTCATGTAGTACACAGCCCAGGATATCATCTGGTCCCATGGATGCTGTATTCTTAGCTTTGGAGAGTGCATTTTTTACCTGTGTGGCAATTATTAACGGAATTTGGCAATCTTCTGGTATTGAGATGGGCCATTTAGGGGGTGAGAGGGGGGTGAAGTTGGCACTGAATCAATCTGCCAGGATATTGGCAATATCCTTGGGATCAGTATATTTAATGCCATTCTGTTTTAACTCAGAGCAGATCTGAGCATTGCCATTTAGATTCTTGACATAGTTATAGAATGCCTTGTGGTTGTCTTTGGAATCTTTGGCAATTTTATTTTCATAACTAGCTTTGGAGGATTTTATGAGGGATCTCAGATTCTTACTGAGGCTGGTAAGGGAGTTTTTTGCATCCTGGGATTTTCCTCTTTTCTGCAACAGTTTCTTCCTTTTGTTGTAAAGTTTGTTTATGGCAGGGGACCACCAGATTGGCTTCCTTTTTCTGGATGAGAGCATCTTGGTTCTATTTGGGATGGCACAATTCATGCATGAGTGGATGTGCTCGTACAGTGCCTTAGTGTAGGATTCAGCAGTTGAACTTTCAGTTCTCGTCTGCATGGGTGTCATGAGGTTTGTCACTTCTGACTTGAGTAGCATGAAGTTGGCTTTGGAGAAGTTTTTTATGGAGATTTCCTTACTGGGGGCTGGGGTGGGATGTGTATGTTAAGGGTGATTAGCTTATGGTCAGACCTGACTAATGAGTGGGTAACCATAGGTGTGGAGCATCGATTTCCCATGTTGGTAATGGCGAGGTCTAGGATATTGGAGCCCCTGGTAGGAATATGGATTAGTTGATCCAGGCCGTTGGAATTTATGAATTCCAAGAACCATTGGGCAAAGGTGTTGGCACATGAGTAGTTTTCCCAGTTAATGGCAGGGTAGTTAAAATCACCCAGTATTAGGGTGTTTTGTTCTATCTTAATATTTTCCAGTATGTTTAGAAAGGTGTAGTGAGAATCTTGGGGTATGGTGGGGGATCTTTAGCAATCTACAATTTGGATTGCAGTCTTACCTATGGTTAGTTGCACCTGGAGAATTTCAGACGCATTGTGTTGGGGAACTAGCCTGGTGGTGTGAATATCCTTGGTGAATATTGACACTCCCCCACCTTTAGTGTTTCGGTCCTGGTTTGGTGGCCAAAAAGTGTGGTAAGAGTTGTAGCCTGGTATTGCAGGGGTGCTCTCTGGAGCCTTGAACCAGGTCTCAGTTACTGCACAGATATCGATGTTTTGCATTTTTAGGAGTGCCTCGAGAGAGTGCATTTTGAGGTTTAGACTTCCAGCATTGAGTAGCATTACCTTCAGATTTTGCATGCTTGTACCTGTTTCGGTGGTGGTTTTGTCCTTTAAACTTTGCCTAAAAAAGACACTATAGGGGTGGCAAGAGCCAGTAACCTGAATCCCAGGGGTGACAGGTGCAGACCATCTCTGACAAAGCATTGTGGTCTGTCGATCATGTTGTCCCAGGCAGACAGATACTGGATCCCCTTTGAATGACACCAGAAGCTTAGCCAATTGTTAAAGTAATTTTGTCCTTATATTGTGGTATCATTCTGGGCAAAGGCAGGATGCTACTCAGGGCTAGGGTCATACCTACCTGGGCCACATGATCTGAGAGCTCTTCCATGTCTCTTTTGATGTAGTCCAGGGAGGTACGTCTCAAGTCATTCACTCCAACATGGACAATGGCAGAGTCATATTTGTACTTGTTGTGGAGTGACTTGAGTGCATGCGTTATGTGGCGGATCCTGGCACCTGACAGGCAGCTGACTGTAATTTTCTCCTTGTTCAACCTGGTGAGTGAGACATCAGTGTGCCGGACTATAGAGTCACCTATGACTAAAGTGTTAGGTACATTGTCTTGCCTTAGGGGCTGTTGCTGTGTGGCACACTGGTGTTGTGAACTATGTGACACTTTGGTTGTGATTGGTGTTTGCTTGCGTTTCAGCTTCAGAGGTCCTTGTTGCTTAGGCAGGTTACAGTTTAGGGCCTCTGCATATGTGGATTTAGTTTTGCTATATGTGGGTGTTGGTTGGTGTGGGTTTAGAAGGGCTGTGTGTTGCTTGAGGTGTAGTGTGGGTGTTAACATTCTCCTCTTGACTGTCTAGCACAAATTTGAGTGGAGAGAGCTTTGCTTCCATTTTGGCTATGTAAGTGTATCTCTCACAGGTTGTAGTGTTTGGTGGTAGAAGGAGAGGGTTGTCTGTGTACATGAGGCAATTGTTGCATTGCCCCAGTATGCCCAGATTCAGCAGGTGGACAGGAGTAATCACTGGAAGCTGACCCTTGGACATGCCTGGTTATGTGCTTTTTTTTTTTTTTTGTAAAGTACAGGAGCTGTTTTCCCTTACCTTAGCAAAGTACTTTGCAATTATAGGTTGTTTAGTGCCTACTATTAATTTCTCCTTATTAACAAGGAGAGCTGAGTGCTTGCATCAGTTTAAGGCCTCCTAGTGCTTTCCAGCAGGTATTAGAGAAAGTGCTAGTCACAGGGATGCTTAAAGGTAAGATGAAAAAAAAATGTACACTGCAGTGTGCACTAGAGAAGTTAGATGCGAAAGTAGGTAACTTAAGTTTTACCTGTTTAAAAAGTTAAGGTTTAGTGGAGAGTTACTATTTTTAAAACAGCAAGATGGATTAAAAGGGGTGGTCATTTTTGTATTCTGGTACTATGGAATACAGTAGGATGGCCAATAAATTTAAATAGTTGAAGGGGAGGGATTTCAAAAATTATGATTTTGTGATTACTCACACAAGCCAGTGAAAGTAGAGAGGAAATGAGATATATGGTCAGATTAACATAAGAGGCAGGCGATTAGAAAGGCAGTGGTATCTAACAAGACAACTGTAACTGGGTGGGAGGGCAGGAAAAAAAAATTCTGCCTGACTCAGAAGAGACAGAGCTGTGGTCTCTTTTGAAGTTTTAATATGCTGTTAAAGCAGAATGCAAGTAAAACACAAGGTAAAGAAAACAAACCACAGTATTCAAAATATAGAAAGGCAATAAAGTAATACAAAATACAAAAAATAAAAGCAAACTAACCTTTCCTTCACAGCAAAGTGTAGCAGAGTCTGGATGAGCCTTTCTGGTAATATTACTGACAGGAAAAGATTTGTCTTTCTGCCAAAAAATTGTCAAATTGATAATGCATCAACTCTACTATATACACCCAAGTCCTCTCTTACTTCGTTAGCAAACATAACTAATGACAGAATATTGTAAACTGTTTGTGTTCACTCTCACATTTGTGTTAAAGCAGCCTGCACCCCTGTATCAAAGATTTAATCTTTGGGAAAGGGCAGACTTGAATGCCATAAGTAGCACCTGTTTTACTATAACATTTATTAAAGTATTCACTGATTTCCTTAAGAATTTCTGTAACAATTCCATTTTTTGGTACTGGAAATTATCTATTACTAAATACCCTACTCCACTCAACTCCACACAACTTAACACACGCAACACTCAAATACACAATAAAGCGAGTCTTTGTGTCTTCATGTTGTCATAAGATGTATCCATACACTCGTGTTCACTCATAAGACACTCAAGAGAAAAGGTAATAACATAGCAGTCCAGAAAACAAATGCAGCTTTTACAAGAACAGTCCCCTATTATCTCTTCTGCCCTTAAAAGGTCATTCAAGAGAAAATGTAATAACAGTATTCCAAGAAGCAAATGCAGCTCTAACAATACTCTTCTAGCAATTACTTACATCTGCTTGTATGGCATAGTATTTATAGTAACACACACACACACACACACACACACACACACACACACACACACACACACACACACACACACACACACTCAAAAGCAAATGAACACACCCCCTAACTGCAGCTTTAGTACTTGCTGCTTATCAAATAATTGTTTCAAAAATAGTTGAAAAACTGTCTCCAGTTATCTCTTGTGTCCTTAAAAAGATATTCAAGAGAAAATGTAATAAAACAGCAATCTAAGAAACAGAATAGTCCCCAGTTACGTCTAGTGTCCTGAAAAGGACATTCAAAAGAAAAGATAGCAAAGCAGTAGTCCGAGGAACAAGTGCAGCTCTAACAATGCCCTTCTAGCAAGCAGTCATGTCTGCTGGTGGGGCAGACTATTTATAGTAGCACACAGTCAAAAACAATTAACACACTACCCTAACTAACGGCAGCTTCAATAGCTGCTGCTTATAAAATAGTTGTTGGAAAAACAATTTAAGAACAGTCCCTAATTATCTTTTGTGTCTTTAAAGGGAAATTTAAGAGAAAAGATAGTAAACAGCAGCCCAGGAAATGAATGCAGCTGTAACAATGCTTTTCTAGCAAGCACCTCTGCATATATGATCTCAGAGTTAGTTTATTTAGATATGTGGGTTGTGGTGGTGCATGGTGACAGACCCTCTGAAAATGCACTGTTTATACATGTTGCTGTGTGTGGAGATTAAATCATGAGTTGTATATTCTTTTTTATACATTTTTATTTGGATCCAGTATCCCTTACTAATAAAACATGAACCACATGAAAGAATACAAATGTGTGAAAAAACAAAAAGGGAAAACCTCAAACTTTAAACACTTTTTGCAGCACTGTGGGTGGCCTGCCAGCAGGATAACCCTAGAGTAATGACTGCAACAGTGAAACACGATGAACATCTGAGAAAAGAGCACGCAAGGAAATATATTTTGCAGAGAGACCTATAAAATGAACTATTAGCACTGCTATTTTACATGTAGTAGAGGTAGCAAAGATCTTCATGCTAAAAACTGTATTATGTATAGTACAAAACAACGTTGAGTACATATGGATAGATATCAAATTAATGTATTCTTGGCTTAAATGATCTAACATTAAGTATTTTAAAAATGTTATGACAATGGAGCTAAATATTGTATAACACACTGTAATAATGAAATGGTGTAGCCATCTTGCTTTCTTCATAATGAAATAACTTACCATTTGCAGAGCTCTATATGATTTTTTCTTTGATGAATAGCATGCACGAATTGTAAGCAGATTGCATCACAGTGTATTCTCAGTGCATTTTAAAATGAGTTCTTACTCTATTTACTGCTTTGCTCGTTAAATTTCTATAACATGTAAAAGTCTAATTAAGTGATATCATTAACTGCAGGAAATGTCTCTAAGGATAAAAATTCAATTGTATTGTACTTTCCTTCTCATTGCATTATATGTTATTTGCAAAAACCCTGTTTAGACTGTAACTACAGTTTGAACTCTTCTCCTCAAAATTTGAATCAGATAGAAAAGGAAATCAGTACTTCCTTAATCAAAGTATTTTTTTGCAAGTATATAAAGTAAATACTATTTACTATACATTCCTTTTGTGGGATAAAATACCTAGGCTGGTATGCATAAAGACATATCATGAGGAGAAAGCCTTAACATAATTTTCTCCCTCATGGTAATCTTTTCTGATTCTTAGACCACCCTACCACTGAGGTTTCTCATTAATGGGAGCCTCAACTTGGAGGGTGGTTTCACAAGGAGAGCTGCATACTAATGCAGCAATTTGGGGGAACTGCTAATGATAATTAGCCATGTGTTCTCCCCTGGAAATGTCAGCTTCTCCAATTTATTCATTTGGCAGTATGAAATGTTACTGCTGGAGGAAAAAGTGATTATCAAAAGGGATTACTCACACATTTACTGCTATGGAAACAGTTGTGGTGCAGGTAAGTTCAGTGAAGAAATGTGTGCATGTCTGCAGGAACAGGAATGAAGCTGCATGAATATGTGCATGAGTGTGTGTCTGCCTTGGTGGCTGCACTTGTGGGGGTTAGGTGAGAGTCTCAACGTTTGTTTCTGTGTATGTACTTATTTTTGTGTCAGTGCTTGTATGTGTACTCACATTTGTTTCTATGTTTGTGTATGTACTCTCATTTTTATCTGTGTGTGTAATCAGATTTGTATCTGTGTGTGTCTGTGTACTTGCGTGTGTGTCTTTACATGTGGTTCTGTCTGTGTGTGTACTCATGTGTGTGTTTGTCAGTGTGTGTCTATGTGTGTCTACGTTTGTGTAGGTATCTGTGTTTGCCAATATGATCTATGGGCAGCTAAGAACACTACTGCCATCAGGTTTGACAGAGATAATGTTAGCTGCATTGTAGTTCAGAAACATGCTTATGATCTGATGAGGTCTTTCTCGTTGCAAGCATAGCTATGTCTTATTCCTAGTTTCTCAAACTTGAGGTAATTAGCCCACCTGCAGTCATATCTCTCAACCGGAAAACATCAAAAATCTGGGCAAAGGCCCATGAAAAATAGATATAAATCTGTATGCTTATTGACATAAAATTTGCATACATAATTATGCAACCCCGCCACTACAATGGAATTGTGGGATACCAACTTTTAAACGCAAACTAAAGAACAGACAACCAAACTATGATCATGAACCACAAAATAAACAGAAGAACAATAGTGTTTTATTTATATTAATATCTGAATTTGTGCAAAGCTAAAACACAATTTTCTTTTATAAAAATAAAATTAACTGCGGCTGCACTTCAGGCCTGCAACCTAAGTAGAAAAAAAATGTAGCCTGAGGCAGATTTATTCTGGCAGCCTATTTCTCAGTATACCTCCAACACAAATCATTAAAGAAAACTGTGCCATTGGCTTGGAAGGTGACATTTAATAACATGCAAGGCTCTTACGTGCTTGGAGGTGGAGACAGGACTTGGCATGTAGCAATGTCAAGGGATCAGTTAAGTCCCAAACTGCTGTACCCTACAGCTCAGTCAGCAGTACAATTCTGACACTGTTTTCTTCTGGTACACTGGAGTAGCAATTTGACACGTACTTCAGCTGATTTCTATTTTCCTTTTTTTCTCCTTTTTCTCTTTATTAAATTTCAAAGTTCTGTACATGGGTATTTTACAATTTCACCACCACTAAATAAATGCAGCATTACATTCTCACAAAGGTTTTCTAATTTTCAATATCTATGACCTTAATCAAGCAAAGAGATGGCCGACAAAGCAAAATATTTAGTAAATACAGATTTTAAATATAATTTGTAGGTGGTGTAAATCACAACTATACTATACAAATGAAAATCTTCCATTCCTAAAACCTATGATAATTGCGGTACACGTGGGATGGTGGGCAGGGTAAAATATCTGATTCACCAGCAACATTTAAATATCAGTTGCATTTCGTTATGAAATACTGATGTTTTGTTTAAAAAGACGATCTTGCTTTCCTAATACAAAATGCGGAGTTGTTTTCATGTTTACAAATGTTTCAAAATTTGATAAAGGAAGATGTGTTTCTGCAATATTTTCAGAAAGAAGTTTTATTAATTCTAAAAAAAAAAAAAAAAAAAAAAATTCTGGTAACTTTCTGCAGAAATACTGTTTTTTTCTGATAGAAAATATGACTCATAAAGCAAGAAGCTGCATTTGACTGTCTAAAAACTGTCACTCTGTGGCCATTGAAACAATAAACAAACTTACCTCGATGCTACACACAAAATGTTGTCCTTAGAGTTTTAAAACCATTTTTCCTAAAAAATGGTGTCTTTTGCAGATTATTAATTACAAACAGATTTGCATACAACACATTTTTAAAGTGAAGCAAAACCACAGTGTCTTTGCAGATTATTTGCCACCAATAAATATGCCAACAAAATGTTTAAAATGAAGTAAGACCACATTTTATATTCCAACAATTCTGTTTAACTACAATATAGAATTAGAAAGCAATGAGTGTTCACTTATGAATGTGTGTGTGTGTGTGTGTGTGTGTGTGTGTGTGTGTGTGTGTGTGTGTGTGTGTGTGTGTGTGCTATAGTTGTGCATGTAGATTTTTAAACTGGGTCTGTAGAGACTTGAGGTATTAAATGAATTAAGTTTTTGGAGTTTACTAAATGCCTGGATAAATGAGAAAGCATGCATAATACATTTTTATGTATAGATGGCGCAATATGGAAAGTCTGATGGCAAGTTGTAAAATTCACATGTATTTTTTGAACTGATAGGCTGACTTTTCCCCGTTGTTAGAAATAAAACAGACTGAACACCTTTCAAGTAGCTGAACGTCATATTGATGGTGTTCAAATCAAGTCATTCATAGTAAGCTGAAATGATTACATAAACAGCAAATGCTATAATAAATGTTTTGACTTTTTTTTTAGTCTGTTAAGTACCTATATAGTATTATTATATTGCTACTAGGAAGATAATACTCTGACTGTGTGCAAAAGTAGTATTCCTTCATTTTTCATGTATCCCTGAAGTGTCGTAAGCAAACATTGTAACTATTTTTGCAGGCTGCTCTACAACTGGTTGAACATACTTTGCGCTTTAATTGTCTGCAGAAAAAAAGTCAAGAGACATATACATATATATATATATATATATATATATATATATATATATATATATACACACACACACACACACACACACACACACACACACACACACACACACACACACACACACCTACACACACACACACACACACACACACACACACACACACACACACACACACACACACACACACACACACACACACACACACACTACCTCACCACCTACACACACACACACACACACACACACACACACACACACACACACACACACACACACACACACACTACCTCACCACCTACACACACACACACACACACACACACACACACACTTCTGCACAACATGCTGCACAGATTTACTTTCTTTCCTGAACTTGAAGTCTCACTCTCAACCAAAAAAAAAAAAAAACACTAACAGCCATCCAGATTTCTTTCTCTTAATTCTTTTCTTTTTTTACGTACCTGGTATGGGTACCTGAAGAGCCGGGGGAGGAACTGGTGGTACTGCTGCTGATATATTTTCTCATCTTTGACACTGGACCGGTACGAGTGTCTGTACAATGAATCCACACTGTCCCACTGATGATGAATGATTGCTGATCTGCTGCAGACTTGCTTGAGCCTGGACCTTGACTCAGCAAGCACATTGAGCCACTGATTGACTCATTTCTGCACTTTGCACTTTAACTCTCTCCTTGTACATGAATGAACCATGAACGGCTTGCCTGCAGTGCACATGTACTCGTTAGATAACATAAACACTCTTGTATTACACACCCTCAAGCTCAGCCGTATTCTAACAGGCTGGCAGTCTGCTCATGATGCTGACATCATTGTCATACCTCTCAAATGTACAGATTTTCACAGAATGTCCAAATATTTGCCTCACAGTTTTGGTCTGTTTTTCATAAAATTGTGGTTTTCTGGAAATTTTGTGGCAAATAATTAAAGATTGAAGTTAAAAAATAATGACAGCCATTTGAGTTTCAGACTTCATTCCCTTCAGTAAATTTGTGTTAATGCTAAACCTGTTATTCTATCAACTTTCTAAATTTGTAAGAGCAATATTTAAAAATTGTCCTCCCACTTTTATTTATGGCTTTGTTCAGATTTCTTGTTCTAAGAGGTTGAGAGTTATGATCATTGTGCATGCACTGCATGTGATGATGTGAGCAAGAAATTAAAAAAA
Organism: Protopterus annectens; assembly: GCF_019279795.1. Classification (NCBI taxonomy): domain Eukaryota; kingdom Metazoa; phylum Chordata; order Ceratodontiformes; family Protopteridae; genus Protopterus; species Protopterus annectens. The sequence continues at coordinate 885,360,571 of NC_056735.1, forward strand.
AAACACCATAAAATTCAGAAATTAAAGAGACCCCTCCAGAATTCTTGGCACCCCAATACTTTCAGCTCAAAACTGGTAATACTGAGGTATTTGGTACGGTTCAGAGGTATGCCTGCAGTAGGCAATTAGTGCAAGTGATAAAATTTTTTTCTGAATTCCAGGGTTGATCCTGTCCATTTCATTTGGTTAGGAAACATTTTGGAAAAGAATATTAGAAAGAAGCTATCTCATGTGACTTCATAATGATTTGAGATAGGAACAGCAATTTTTTCTTAGCTTCATAAGTAGAATTTCAACTATGTTTTATCTGAAGAGTGTGGCAAGAAGGATACATTGCGTACATGAAAGTGTGTGACCCAGTGTTATAGAAATGCAGGTGGCTGCAATGGAAATACAATAATTGTGTTTTTATATTTATTATGATAATAATAAAGTTTGTCTTGCATCTTAACTTTATTGCAATTTGCTATAAAAACAATTACATCTTCACAGCATTGTTATTTGAAAAATATTAAAGATATCACTGCCTTTATAGTTGCAGATATTTACTCACTTAATAAAAGTTGAATATGTTTACAACGCTATGGGGCCGGATTCAGGAAGGCTTGCACGGAGTGTAAGAGTAGTGTAAGACGTCAGACAGACAATATGACTGCCGAGCGATTCAGCAATAGCCGGCAGGGGCGTGCATGAGAGCCTCTAAAGCTACTCTTGCATGGACAGTGTTATAGTATGCAAATTACCTAATTTGCTGCTGGAAGTTATGCAAATTAGGTAAATTTGTGATCCAGGAAACACTAACCTGTCCGTGTAAAAGTAGTGTTATCTGCAGAAATGTACTCCGTTAGTAACGGAGTACTGTTCTGCAAATAGCTAAACGGAGCTATGACAGCTCCAAATAAAGGATGCATCTAGTTGAGGAAGCATGCCAATGGCCAAATATAAGGCCATTGGCATTTGCAAATGTTGTAAATCCTTAAAATCCCATTTTTTTTCGCCGACCGCCGATGTTTAAATAAAATTAAATAAAGTGAAAAATTGCCACAAATGCGCATTTTCACTAAAAACCTTGTTCTGCCATGCAGGTGAATGACAGGCTGAAAACAACATGGCCACTGAGTAGTGGTTGCTAAGGGGGGGAAGCTCAGTGTGAGAGATGTAACCAAGAATTAGTAGTCAATCCTATGCAAATGAGGATAAGGATAGTGAATCCCAATTTTTCCCGGCATGTGAGCCATGTCCCTAGAGTGTAAATGTAGGAGTAGGGTAGTAGTAGAGTAGAAGATAGGTGACATCATGAGGGGGTATGTCTGAAAGACTGTAAGGTGATTGGAGCACAGTGGCTTGTGTTTGCCCTGAGTCGCTCAGGATTGCAAGAGGTGAGTGCACAGTGATGCTAGCTGAAAACAAGAAACCAAAGGTGTACGCCGTGGATATATCTGAAACTTCTTGCAAACGGGCACACAGCATGTGTGTGCGTGTGTGCGGGTGTGCGCGGGTGTGCACGCGTGTGCGCTTGTTTGCTTGCCACTGCCCCTTGTGGAAACAGAAAGAGAAAAAGGAAGGAAAAGAAGTAGTAGGAAGTTAACCAAGGAGAACTAGCAAAGCTGCCAGGTGAAATATATCAGAATCAGCCAATTACACAGGCAGTAGACTAGCCTAGCCCAACCCAGCACTTTAAATTCTGCTAACAGCAGTCGACCCTGTTTTTTCACAAGAACTCTGCAACACTGCAGTATACAAAGAGTGAAAACTTAAAAATCTTAAGGCTGACAAAATGTTAGGGGCTGCTATTGCTATCATAAATGAACATGTGCAAGGTGCTGAGGGTGGTGATGTTGTGAATGCTGCTGAGCAACCCACAGTGAACAGATGGAGAAGAGTGTACAGACCCAGGGTAACCTACCAGGGGCTACATGAGCTGGAGATAGTGGAGCACTATAGAGTGGACAGAGACCTCCTGCAGCAAATTGTTGAGCTGTGCTGGCCACACCTCACACACAGAACCAACAGAGGGGAACCATCCCACTGGATACCAAGGTATGTGTTAGCCTATAAATACTAGTTACAGGTACCTTCCAGAGACCAACTGGTGATATGATGGGTGTTTCACAGGCATCAGCATCCAGGGTACTGCACCAGTTCCTGGATGACATGTCAGCACATGTCAGTGAGCATGTATATTTCCCCAATTCCAGTGGGGCATTGGCCAGCAATATGCATCTTTTCCACCAAATAGTAGAATACCCTGAGGTGGTGGGTGCAATAGACTGCACGCACATACACAGCAAAGCACCACCCAGTGAGCAGGGTAGTGTCTACATCAACCACAAGGGCTTCCCCTCCATCAACTGCCAGGTTGTGTGCGATGCCCAGGGCATAATAATGAATGTGTGTGCTGGCTGCCCTGGAAGCTATCACGATTCCCACATCTGGCATCTGACGCAGCTGTACCAGAAATATGCCAATGGGGCATCCCTGATGGTCACCTAGTGGGGGATGCTGGATACGCACTGGAGCTGTGGCTGATGACACTCATCAGAAATGCACACGCACCTGAACAAGAACTCCATAATGAGGCACACGCACAAACAAGAAACATTATTGAGCATGTGTTTGGGATGCTCAAGTCACGGTTCCGGTGCCTGGACACATCCGGTGGAGCCTTGCAGTACTCACCAACTACATGTACCCAAATTGTCACGGTATGTGCCATTCTACACAATATGATCCTGCAAAAACAGCTGCAGCAGGAACGGCATGGGGCAGGCCCAAACAGTCCCCCAACATTTCCAAGGCCTGCACAGGCACAGCGTGACTCAGAGGTGGAACAACCTGAGCCTGCCCAAGTAGGCAGAAGGAGGTGTGCCCAGTATGCCCTGGCCGTGGCAAAGAGGCAACGCATAGCACATATACTGACTCAGTAGGAACCCTGGAAATGACACCTCTCTCTGCCTCACACATACAATAAAAGGGAAGCCTAACTTGACACTACCTGTTTTCAAACATGTATAGGGAGTGTACTATGTGCATCTGACATAGGCAGCCCTGCAGCACCACTTGAGGCATGATTGCCCTATTTTAAGCAATATAAAGCAGTGCTAAGCACATTTTACCACTCTTTAGCATATGAAGCACAATTGTGCAGAGCTGCGCGCTGTGCAAACTAGCACAATGTCGGGCAACATTGGGCAATGTTGGGCAACATTGGGCAGTGTTGGGCAATATTGGGCAAAGTCGAGCAAAGTCGGGTAAACACGCTCACACCTGCTTTACTGTTCCTCAACCAGTCAGGTCTGTCCAGCAGGAAAATATAAAGCAGTGACAGGGCTCAAATTCAGGATACTGTGCACTATAGTCACAGTACTGAACCACTAAGCCATGACAGCATTTCACTGGCACAGACATAGCAGGGCAATTGTAGACCAATGCAAACACAAACAAATGCTGTATCATGCCCTCTGAACTTTCCCCCAGGCCTATGCAGACAGATAACAGCAGGCCAGGCAGTGTGATGTGGGTTGGGTAGGTTATGAAGTCACAAACTAATATACATGAAATTGGAAGCTAAGATCTGTAGTACAGTAGTATGCCTCAAGCCAGTACAATAGGCAACAGTACAGACTAAAATGGAGTACCTGACATAGCAGTGCAGGCCTAGCAAATGTGTAAAAGTGTCAGGTGAACCCCTCATCCTATGTACACCCACAGTAACAATCAGGTGTGCCCCCTGGGTAGAAATGTACAAATAATAGCTGTCCATCCCCCCTGTATGTAGAAATGCTGATAAGTCTATGCAAAGCGATTCATGGAAGCCCTGCAGGCACAGCATGATGTGGGTTGGGTAGGTTATGAAGTCACAAACTAATATACGTGAAATTGGAAGCTAAGATCTGTAGTACAGTAGTATGCCTCAAGCCAGTACGATAGGCAACAGTACAGACTAAAATGGAGTACCTGACATAGCAGTGCAGGCCTAGCAAATGTGTAAAAGTGTCAGGTGAACCCCTCATCCTATGTACACCCACAGTAACAATCAGGTGTGCCCCCTGGGTAGAAATGTACAAATAATAGCTGTCCATCCCCCCTGTATGTAGAAATGTTGATAAGTCTATGCAAAGTGATTCATGGAAGCCCTGCAGGCACAGCGTGCTTTCTGTCGATGTACAACACAAAGGTGAGCCCTGAAGTAAAAACCAACTTGATTTTTCACCCACATATAGTATATATGTCCATACTGGGCATGTTCACACACTTAAATAAACGAAGCAAATGTCAGTCAACAACATACCAAAAGGTCATACTGGGCATGCTCAAACATGTAGGCCATGTCAGAGTACAGCAGTGGGCCAGACATATCTGGCAGTTGCAGTTCATACGTCAGAAACTTGTCACTATTCACCAATCCTGCCTTGTGCACACAGTTATATGAAAACAGACCCATATAATATATTGGACTCCTGTCATAATCAAACTATGTACTACATAGGTTCATAGGTTCATAGGTTCATACTAGGCTATCTGCCCGAGGGCATTTACAAGCCTAGCCCATAGTTTTGTGGCTTACGCCACCCCTTTAGTATGGGGAACTATACCCATTATTTTGCTGTGCCTCTGTTGAGCAGTGACACTGAGGTAATCCCTGGGGTATATCTGCGATCTCCCATCCATTGGTCAAGATTTCTCTTGAACAAGGCCAGCGAGGTGCTCTGCCTCACATATACCGGGATTTTATTCCACAGCATAGGAGTCTTTGGGTGATGAATCTATCCTCCAGCACGCCCTATTAATAGCCGTGTCGAGGTTTAAGTCTCCGCCCTTGTGACTCTGACGGATCTAGATTTTTGAGGTGAAGCATATTCATCAAATCTGGGTTTGACATGGCCTTGTATGTTAGGCAAAGGTCACCTCTGAGCAAGCGGTGTTTACTGAATAGAGCTGGAGTTCTTTCAGTCGGGCAGCATAGGACAGATGTTTGAGACCCTTTATCCTTTTGGTGAGGAACTTTGTGGCCTCTCCAGCTGCTGCAAGTGTCGGGTCAGATACATTCCGAATGGGGCATTGTACTCAATCATTGGTCTGATGAGTGATGAGTATAGGGAGACTATGACCTCCCTTGATCTAGATGAGAATCCCTTCACGATAAGGTGGGCAATGTAGAAGGTCTTCCTAACTACTTTAGCTACATGGGTGTCGAATGACAGACTACTATCAATCTGGGTCCCCAGGTCCCTGATAACTTCTTCTGTGCTCAGTGGATTGCCACCTATTTGGTAGCTAGGGGTAACCTTGTTTTTCCGAAGGGTATGACTATGCATTTTTGGCATTTAACTTTAGGCCATGGCTCTGGCACCAGTTATCCGTTTCTGTGAGACCCTTCTGAAGGATATCTGTGTCAGATGTGTTTTCTACTATGGCCGAGTTTGCAGTCATCTGCAAACTTTGTCAGCCATAACCCTCCTGTGTTTGCTTGTACTGGAAAAGTAGATGCCAAACAAGAGTGGGCCCAGGACTGAGCCCTGTGGTACACCACTTGTGACAGGCTTTGAGTCTGACATGGTGCCAGCAACTCTGACCCTGTGGGTTCTGTCACTCAGCCAGTTTGCAACCCATCTTGTGATGTATGGGTTAACATTTAAGCTGATGAGTTTTCAATGATACCCGAGTGGGGTATTGTATCAAGGCCTTCGCCAGATCGAGGTAGGCTGTATGGACTGCCTTTCCTCATCAATGGCTTTGGTGACTGTTTCAAAAAGTCAACCAAGTTTAGAAGGCATGATCTGCCTTTGACAAAGCCAAACTGGGATGGATCCAAAGTCTGCAAATTCCTATGTCTTTATTTATGAGGTCCATTATGATCCTCTCCATGGCTTTGCAGATAAGGCTTGTCAAGCTAATGGGCCGGTAATTTCAGGGTCGGTGGAGGCACCGCCTTTGTGAAGTGGGACCACAGTTGCAGTGCGCCACTCCTGGGTATGTATCCAGAGGTAAGACTATGATTAAACAGCTGTCCTAGCTGTGGGTTTAATTCCTCGTTGAGTTCGTGGAGCACACAGCCGGGACACCATCAGGTCCCATGGATGCTGTGTTTTTGCTTTGGAGAGAGCAGTTCTCACTTGGGCGTTGGAGATGTTTGGGGCTGCAATCGCTTGATATAGATATCTCTCCTTTGGGGAGGGGGAGAAGTTTGCACTGAACCTGTCAGCCAGTATGTTGGCAATGTCTGTAGGATCAGTAATCTTCACATCATTTTGAACTAGTTCTGAGCATATCTGGGAGTTTCCTCCCAGGTTTCTAACATAGCTAAAGAAGGCCTTATGATTGTCTTTTTGAGTCTTTAGCTATTTTTCTCTCAAAATTTGCTTTGGATGATTTTATGAGAGCTCTTAGTTTTTACTTATAGTGATCAAGGGTGTCTTACCTTTTAAGGATTTTGCTCTATCTTGTAGTAACTTCCTCCTTTTGTTGTAGAGTTTGTTTATGGCTGGGGTCCACCAGACTGGACGCTTGCCTTTGTACAAAGAGTCTTTGTTTTGCTTGGGATTGCCTTATCCATGCAGTCCTGCAGGTGCTGGTAGAAGGCATTTGTAAGTGATTCAGCGGCTTGAGTACTGTTTTCTGCCTCGGGGCCTTAAAGGAGACCACACTAGTCTTTAGAAGTGTGAAGTCGGCTTTGAAGTTCTTTACTGTGGTCTTTTTATTTCAGGTGGGGTGGGATGAGGACCTCCAGCGAGATTAGTTTGTGATCTGATCTCACCAGTGAGGGGTATACTTCGGTGTTGAACATTGTGCTCCCATGTTCGTGATAATGAGATCAAGTATGTTTTCTCCTCTTGTGGGGATGGTGACTAGTTGTTCCATGGCATTTGAGTTTATGAATTCCAGGAACTTTTGGGCTAGGGTGTTTGGGCTTGAGTAGTGTTCCCAGTCTATATTAGGGTAATTGAAGTCACCTAGTATGATGGTGTTTGGTGATACATTTATCCCCTCTAGTGTTTTCAGGAAGGCCATGTGAGGTTCCTGAGTTTGTGAGGGTGGCCTGTAACATGCTACAATTTGTAGAGCAGTCTTGCCTATGGTTAATTGCACCTGGATGGTCTCCGATGCATCGTGCGTTGCCACCAGTCTTGAGGTGTGGGTGTCTTTGATGAATATGGATACCCCACCTCCTTTCTTGGTATTGTCCGGATTTTGGTGCCGGAACGCATGATAAGAGGTAAAACCTGATAGTGCTGGGGTGCTCTCAGGAGCCTTGAACCAGGTTTCTGTCACTGCACAGACATCGATGTTCTCCATACTGAGAAGGGCCTCGAGTGCGTGCATTTTGAGATTTAGACTTCTGGCATTGAGCAGCATTACCCTTAGTTTTTGCACTTAAGTTGTTCAAAGAAAGTGGAAATTCAAAGAAGATTAATAAAACTCTGATCAGTATCATCAATAAACAATGAGCACTCCTAACATTATCCAATCCATGTTCTGGCAAAAATATTGTCAAAGAGTCAATAGAGAACCATGAAGCTTTCTTTTGCAATATCATATATATCAATGTAAACACATATATGTTCTGAGTAAGTGCAAATGTAAATGAATACATGTACATGACTGACACTGCCACCATCTTGTCAGACAGGTTCATACATATTTAGCCCCCTCTCACTGACAAAAAGGCCCATTATCATACCTGGAGATTGTGAAAACCCAGAAATCACATATACAATGGTTAAACAGCTCTTTCCAAACCTAAAAACACGGTGTCTATGGGATGACATGGTTTCCCTAGCTGTGTCATATGTGAACTACAAAACAAACAGACCCTGCACCTGAACAGTCTGCTGAGACTCACCCTCTGTACAGGATATGAAATTGTTGAATGCGTTACAGCAACATTTGGCACACTCCACAAGTGTTGTTGCACAACAGACCATAGGAACTAGTGTCTTATAGCCTATTAAGCCTGATCTGCAAGGCCATGGAGTCCATCATGATGGAACTCATAAACAGAGCTATTGTCAGCCTACAAACACCCAACCCTACCAATTCCATTCTGGTCAGGAGCAGATCATGGTTCCCAAACCTGCTGGACTGTTTTCAAGGCAGTCGCCCAGGACATACATCAATGAAATGAGCTACACACGTTCCACATAGACCTTGGAAAGCCCTCTTTCAACATCCCAGACACATGTCGTATCCACAAAATCATCAACCAGTGCATAAATATGTATGTCATCCAATGGACTGCCAACAGGGGCACAGATAGATCCCTCAAGGTAAGAATTGTGGTCTCCTGTCCAAGCTGGTAACAACTGCTGTCCCCCATGGCTCAGTCCTGGGACCCCTCCTGTCTGGTGTATACTTTTCAGAAATACAGTCAAACACACAAAGGCTATGTATAGCACAGTTTGTGGATGACTGCATAAAAGTTGTCATAATCGATGTGTGGGACAACAGAGACAGCCTTAAAAAGGGTCTCAGTCAGACATATGTGGTGTAAAATTCATGGCCTCGAGCTACAGTCATACAAATACCACATAGGTGCCAACACCGTAAATATGGAGGTGATAATAAGGGATCTATGGGCACATGTGGATAGTCATCTCCACTTCCAGAAACATATTCACAAAGTGGTTAGAAAATCATGCTATGTGTTCCCACAAACTGCCAAAGTCTTTGCATGTAGGTCAAAGGAGGTCCCCTCCACACATCAGTCATCAAACCCATCAGAGAGTACCACAACACACTTACATTGAATCTGACTATGCACCCTCAGCAGCTGTAAAGACCACTGAAGTACCTGAACAAGAGGATTACTGGCCTCAAACAGTTGCACCATGCAACAAGACTGAATTTAACTCAATCTGTACTCTGTTGCATACTGTCTACTCAGGAGATCTCTGCCTAACAGACAGGTCCACGTCCAATGCAGAACTGATGTACATGTGCTATCTGAAGTAAACCCAAGCTCACTGTACCACATGCTCTATGGATATCATCATCACAACATTAAATAGAACATGTTGGAGGGATACATTACTAACTCACAGACTTATCTTGCTGTGGAACAGACTCCCAACCGACATTAAGCCGAGACCCTCACTGACACACTTCCAGAGGAGCCTTGATGAGTGTATGTGAAACTGAACTGTCACACCATGGATCACTTCATCAGCTCTACTACACAGAGGCCTAGGGAACTAACTCCATGGGTGGTGATAGCTGCACACTCTGGCCATACAAATATCTGCCTTCAGGCATATAGCCTATTATCTACCTATGTACCTCTATATATATGTAGGGGGAACACAGTATAATAAGCCAAAGATGGATGGGCAGAGATGTGTGTAAGACGGTGACCATGACAGGGAGCCATTCAAAAATGTCCCACCCAGCACACATCCCAATGGCACGAAAGACATGAAGTGCACATCTCTCCCACTGTACATAACAGCCACCAGTATCTGTAAGCATTACAGCGTATGTGGTCCATGTGCCTGCTGTACATCATGACTGTACAATGAAGTACACATCTACTATCTGTAGACATGTACCTGTCACATAGGTTCATAGGTGTATAGTAGACTATCTCCATGAAGGCATATATCAGCCTACGCAAGTTGTACAGCTTTCACCACACCATTGGGTAGTCTCCCAAGGCCTAGTTATAATAATTAGTACCCTAAGCCCCTTTCTAGTGGGGCTGCTGATGTGATGCCTGGTATGAATTGTCTGTTTCCCATCCACTCATCAAGTTTCCAATTGAAGAGTGTCAGCGAGGGGTTCTGTCTGATGTACATTGGGACTCTTTTCCACAGTAAGGCAAGTGTCTGGGATGGTACTCTATCCCACCAGCATGTTGTATTCATCATTCTGATGAAGTTCATATCCCTGGAATGTGTAGGGCGACTCAATGTTGTTATGTGTAGATGAAGCATGTTCAACAGTTATGTGTTGGACATGGCTCTGTATGTTAGGCAGAGTGTGCCTCTGAGTAGGTGGTCTTCAACGAAGAACAAATTTAGTTTTACCAGTTGTGTTGCATAACACAACTGTTCAAGGCCAGTAATCCTCTTGGTGAGGTACCTATGTGGTCTCTACAGCTGCTGGATATGCTAAGTCGAGTACATCCAAAATGGTGCACTGTACTCAATGATGGGTCTGATGATGCAAGGGTAGAGTGCCAACACTACCTCTTTGGATCCTGATGCAAACCCTTTGTTGATTAGGTGGGCCACATAGGATCTCCCAATCACTTTTGCAACATGGTTGTCAAAGGAAAAATGACTATGTACATGTGTCCCCAGATCCCTTATCACCTTGTCATTTTTAAGGGGGTAACACCCATGTGGTAGTTTGTGGGTATTTTGTTTTCAACAAAGAGGATCACTATGCATTCCTCCACAGTGAGCTTGAGGCCATGATTCTGACACCACACATCTGTCTCATAGAGTCCCTTCTGGAGAATGTGTCTGTATTCCAGGGAATCGATTATGGCAAACACTTTACAGTTCCCAGAAAACTTAGTCAACCACAACTCTCCTGTGTTGGCATGTACATTTGAGAAGTCTATACCAAACAGGAGGGACTCCAGGACTGAACCCTGGGGGACACCAGTCATTACCGGTGTAGAGTCTGACATGTAGCCAGCAACTCGTAATGTGTGGGATCTATCTGTGAGCCAGTTTGCAATCCATCTTGTGATGTATGGATTCATGGCCAGGTTGATGAGTTCATCTATGATACCTGACTGGGGAATGGTGTCAAAGGTCTTAGCGAGGTATACGTAGGCTGTGTGGAGCTCATTTCAATCATCTGTAGCATGGGTTACTGTCAAACAAATCCTCCCAGATCAGGAGGCATGGTCTGCATTTGACAAAGCCAAACTGTGTGTGCTCAACTGCGTAAAGGTTCCCAATCTCTGTATTGTTGACTTCCATTATGATTGGCTCCATTGACTTGCAGAACACACTCGTCAGGCTCATAGAGCATGAATGCCAAGGGGTTTTTGTGGCCCCACACCTGTGGAGTATGAAGAACATTGCTGTGCAACATTCTATGGGCACATATCCTTTAGAGAGCATGTAGAGAGAGGTGTAGGTATCCTTGATGAATATGAATACATCCTCACCCTATGTGCTAGGATTCAGGTTCTGATGCTGGAAGGTATGGAATGATTATTACCCTGGTAATGCTGGTGTGCTGTCTGGAGCCTTGAACTAGGTTACTGATACTGCACGGATATCAATATTCTCCATAATGAGAAGTGCCTCGAGTGTGTGCATCTTGAGGCTGAGTCTTCTGGCAATGAGTGGCATTTAGCTCACTTTGTGGTTATTTGTGTTGGTTACAGGGTTTGGTTTGTCCTGCATGACCGGTGTTCCACACCTGACGTCAGTGCATCATTGGTCCCATCTGACCATAAGCTAAGTACCCTACATATCCACATCCTGGACCCACACCCCCATTAAGGAAACCATGTTAGAAAATGTCTCCAAAACCAACATCATGCTTCTTAAGACAGAAGTGCTGAACTGCAGGACACCCATGCAGATGGACAATACAGTTACAACTACTGAATCCTTCACAATTGCACTTTATAAGCACTTACATGACTGCATGCATCGTGCTATCCCAAACAGAACCAAGATGCTATCCTCCAAGAAAACCAAGCCAATCTGGTTTTCCCCTGCCATAAACAAACTGCACAACAGAAGGAAAATACTATTGCAAAAGAGGGTAAAATCCCATGAGGGGAGGAACTCCATGGTCAACATCAGTAAGAAGCTGTGATCCATGATAAAATCCTCCAAAGCTAGTTCTGAAAACAAAGTCGACACTGATTCTAAAGACAACCACAAAGCATTCGATAGCTATATCAACAATCTCAATGGCAATACTCAGATCTGCTCTGAGTTATAGCACAATGGCACTGAATATACAGACCCAACTGATATTGCCAACATCCTGGCAGATAGGATCAGTGCTATCTTTACCCCCCTCTCACCCAAGAAAGAGCACATCTCTATAATGGAAAACTGAAAAGTTGCTGTCATCACGGCTGCACAGGTAAAAAACACTCTCCAAAGCCAGGAACACAGCATCCATGGGACCAGATAACATCCCAGGCTGTGTTCTACACAAACTACAGAATGAACAGGCACCACACCTACGTACCATGCTAAGTCATAGCCTCACTTCAGGCTTTGTGCCTGCTGAATGGCAGACAGTGATGGTTATCCCACTACACAAGGGGGGGGGGCCACCATGGAGCCCAGGAACTAGCGCTACATTAGCCTGATGAGCCTGCTCTGCAAGGCCATGGAATGTATGATCATATAACTTATAAAAAAAGACATTGGAAATCTCCAAACTCTGGACCACAACCATTTTGGATTTGTAAAAGGCAGATCATGTCTCCTAAACCTGATAGACATCATTGACGCAGTCACCAGAACCGTAGACAAGGGTACGGTGGTTCACACAGCCTATGTAGATCTTGCCATGGCTTTTAACACCACCCCCCACTCTGGAATTATAGATAAACCCACTAAACTAGGTATAAATCACTATGTCACAAGATGGGTTGCCAACTGGCTAACTGAGAGAATACACACTGTGAAAGTAGCAGACACCAAGTACAACTTTGGACCAGAGACAAGTGCAGTACCACAGGGTTCAGTCCTGGGTCCTGTCCTGTCTGGTATCTACTTCCCGGAAGTAAACTTTAACATGGAAGGTCTACAGCTAATGAAGTTTCCAGATGACTGCAAACTAGGAGCCATATTCAAAACTACTGAAGATGTGGACATCCTACAAAAGGGCCTCACTGAGACAGATGCCTGGTGTCAAAGCCATGGCCTCAAGCTCAATGCCAAAAATTGCATTGTTATCCCCTTTGGTAAAAACTCTGTAGCCATGAACTATGACATAGGCGGTAGTATACTTAACACTGAAATTGTAATAAGAGACCTTGGGTCACAGGTGGACAGTGGACACACCTGTGATAATCACATCCCCACAGTAGTCAGGAAATCCTTCTACATGGCACACCTCATCACAAAAGGTGTATCATGCAGAATAGATGAGGACATTGTTCCCCTCTACTCATCATTCACTAGATCCATAATAGAGTACAGTGCCCCTTTTGCTATGTATCTCACAAGACATCTACAACAACTGGAAAGTCTGCAGAAATACCTCACAAATAGCATTAGCTGCCTGAAATACATGCCATACACAGACTGTCTCAAAATGCTCCAGCTGTACTCTCTCGCATATCGCCTACTCAGAGGTGATCTCTGCCTAACTTACAAAGCTATTTCAAACACAGAGCTGTTGGACATGCTCCATGTAAAACACTCACAATCCCTCTGATCTTCGGCCCAAAACCCAGAGTGAAATAAAAAAGGAAGTGATGTATCCATTTACCTTATAGATACCCACACCTTCAGGTTAGTGGCACAGCATGAAGCCTTGGAGACCATGCGAGTGCAACCCTGCTTTCTCCATGAACACATCTGTTATCTTTCACAACCGCTAAGAATCCGGTAAACACCTCAGTCCAAATAGTTAAAGACAAGCCGTTTATTTAATCACAATTTAAGTATGAACTATTGCATACACTTTTCGTCGGAGCTCCTGCCCCAACTTCCTCAGACAAACACTAGCCAACAGTCATTACAATCCATATATACTTCAATTAATTAACTCTAATTAAGAGAATTTCAAAATTTTAAAGTGCCATTGTGCATTACAAAAATTTCTACCTAGACATATAACTTCTTGTAAGATATTTTATATATAAAATGTTTTAAACACACTTTCAACAACCAATATTCCTTTCTGGATTAAATGATTAAATAACTTTAAATAACTTTAAAACCAAACTAGTTTATATTGCGGTTATAAATATACATAAACACAATACAAATTCCATATATTCATTACTTCCTAAATTACTTCAAATGTATTACATTCATTCGCAAATATTTATTTAACCAAATGTGTTTAAGTGTTTGGATAAATTTAAATAATATTTAAATAATAATATGTATGTTTTTTGTGTATTTTTTGTGTATTTTTTGTGTATGTGATTCTAAACACTTACCCGAACAAATAAAAAATTGCAATAAAGTAAAAATAAAAATAAAAATATAAAATATATATTAAAAAGATGTATAAATATATAAATATATGGCTATGCATTTATGTATTTCTACTAAAAAATTGATATACTACTAAACCCGTATCCAGAATAAAATGTATATCCTAACATGTATTACAAAATATGTGTGTATGTGTAACAGTGTACCAAACTATATATAAAAAACTAGAAAGTAAAAGTTACATATTTATCAAAACCTTTCTATATATTTATATTCATTTTAAAATTTAATATTTAATATATTTCATATGGACACCAACTCTTAACTGATTAATTTTATCAAATAATGTGTTGTATTACATAAATTTATAAATTTATAAATAAATAAATATATATAACACTCCTTTTATTTAATCCGCTTTTATAAACCACTTTTATAAACTTGTCTGTATACCAAAACTATACTGGTGTTTAAAAATCTTTAACCAATTTGATTGTGTATTGAACTATTGGTATTTCGATATCATCTCTCTAAATTTTTTAATCTTAAAATACACATACATATACATATCTGTTATCTTTGCCAGAGTGTGCTGCCACTTTCTAGACCTTAGGTCACAACTGTATGCTTGTGACAACCCCAGCCACTGCAGTGATCCCTGGCGTAGGTCATCCATGTCACACACACTCATTACGGTTTCTATTGAATAGTGTGAGTGAGGGTTTATGCCTGAGGTATATTTCAGACAAAACAGATACACCAAGCCCGCTAGCTGCAACAATAAAGGTTATCCTCCGGTAGGTCTCCAAGGTAGATCCACTTCACCACCATTCAAAGTACGTTGAACATGTAAAAAATTACCGAACCAGGAACATAAAGCCAAACAAATTTATTGAACTCGACATAACAAACAAACATGATTGAGCGCGCTTTCGTCAATTAGACTTCCTCAGAATCACATGATTGCAAAAGCAAATCCCTTTTATATAGTGTCACATCTCAATTAATAGTAATTAACACAATGCTTAATTG